>NW_009725902.1:0-48398 GCF_000703405.1 Apaloderma vittatum | reverse complement strand
TCTGGATCCTGAGTTCCCGAATCCAGTTCCCTGTATCCAGCTCCTGCCACTGCTGAGCCTGGGGCTGCCCCAGTGCCTCCTGCTCTGCAGCACCAGTGGGGATTGATACTGGGGGAGGGAGTCGGGTTTGATATCGGGCTACTATCTATAGTTGTTTATAGTTCTTTACTTTTATCATTCCACTATTATTTCTATTATTGTTTCATTAAAGCTGTTCTAGTTTTTTTTCTTCTCTAACCTGAAAGTCTCTCTGCTTTGTTCCCTTTTCCTTCCCATTTAGGGGCAGGAAGAAGGGGTTAGAGAGTGTCTGTCCGTGTTAGTGGCCGGCCCAGCCCTAACCCATGACAGGCACACTGAAAAGACTTAGCAAAGAAAGGTCCATGTGTAAGCATTTTGTGCATCTTAACTATTTGTTTCTATAGGTATTAACTTCCTAGTTTACCAGGATGTGAATGTGGGAATTTGGGGAGCATAGAGCTCTCCTCAGAGACTGTGAACACTTGCATCCCTGTCACTTCTTAGCACCAACAGCCTGCTAAACCGAAATAAGCAAGACTGAAAAGACAACTGACACCCTGTCCTACCTTATTACACAGGAGCAGAGATGCAAGGGCACAGGCTAATATAATAGGAATTTAAAGTTCTTGTTACTCAAAGTATAGGGAAAATATTGTGAACATTTATTAGAATTTTGAACAGTTGCTCATACAAAATATTTCTTTATTAAGCATTATAGTGAAAGCATGTTTGCAAAACAGTGTATTTTCTGTGTCTGAATACTTGTATTCATATGAGAAATATTGTAGCTGCAGAGAAACAAGAATGTTTGCTGATTTTAGATGGTTACCACTTGTCCACTGTTGTTGTGCTTGAATCTCTAAAAAGATCTGTCTGGGGAGAAGAAATAGTATTGTGAAACATAGCTGGTCACATGCCAACTATCTGTAACGGACATTTCTTTATGCATACCTCTCTTATTCTCAAGAATAACTGACAGTTTAATACAAGACAGGATTGTTTGTGAAGAGGATTATGGCTTAATGTGTCCAATTTATTCACAGGGAATCATTCAAACCTTACTGCTAATTGATGGAAAGGAAGGTTTATTGTCCAAAACATGGAACACAAGATACTGGTTGGAAACAGAGCTGAATTCTTTCATATGTACCTAGCTGCAGAAATTTTATGTGGTACATAACTCTTTCAGAGGTGCAACATCAGATGACAGCTGCCTGACTTGCTATTCTGTGTCCTGAAGTAACTAATATACTCTGTGAACCTCAGTTGTGACGAGTGTATTCCTAACAGGTACTTTTTCATATCTTCGTTTAAGTGTGGTGAATATTCCAGATCATGTGAGTCGCTCACATACAGGATTGTGGCAAGCAAACTTACTTAAAATTTAAGTAGTAAATGCGATGAAACACAAGTCAGCAGGGCTCTGTAGTTCATTTCCCGGTGGTATTCTACTCAATCATGTGGTTAATTTGGTGATATGTTTCAGAAGCCTGGTAATAAAAAGATGTATCTGTGTGATGCAGTCTTTTACTTTGACTACAGGTCTTCTAGGCAAATTCAGTAGCATCTGCCCAAAGGCAGGCATAAAATAAAAACTAGCACCTTAAAAAAAATTAAAATATCTAATTTAAGTGCTAAGGGAGGCATAATTCTGAGTTTGGACTGATAAGTCCTATACTTGGCACATCAGTTATTTCAATAGATGGTTCAAAGATGATGAAGGGCATGAGCTGAGGCTGTTTAAAAATCAATGGTGAAAGAATTTAGCAAACATGCTATTTAATTCCTGGGCTTTAATATAATGAATGATTAATTAAAAAAATATATAAACCCCCATAATTTTAAACTATTTTCTCTCAGTGGTTGATCTGTATTCCTCACTTGATTTTTGTTTACTGAAGGTCAAAAGTGACCTCCTTGTATTGGTTCTGGTAAGAATTTTCTATGTTACAAGATCTAAAACTTCCCCTATGAAATGGTATTTTGGTAGTCAAGGCTTTGAGGTAACTGTCAATGTGATGACAAGAGCCTAAAATGCCTGGTGCTAATGTTCATCCATGACTGTAGATTCAGGCCCTGGAGGAACATAAATGGCTATGATAGAGCTATCAAAACAAGAAAAACATGTATTATTTAACTGTTAGAGTGGAACTGGAAGGAGTTACCGTAAGGTGAGACAGTGCCTGAAATATTTCCTTAGCACCTGATCTTAAGCTAAATTATACTTATATCTATCTCATTTGAGAAGACAAATTTGAATCATGACTTAGCAGCAGAAAAACATTCCTATTGACTCAAATCTTTTTCTTTTCTGCAGACTTGAGGCATCTTGCTGTAGTGATTTAATGAACCTATTGTCTTGTCACAAACGTGAAGAGGTTTGATATATTCACTATGATCTCTTCCGTGTACTGAATCTTGGTCAAAATCTTGAGCCTTATCTTTAAAAATGCCCCTCACAAGTTGGGACTTAAGCTGATCTGAAAAATGGTGTGAACATAAGAGTTGAAATGTTGTTGGGAACAGAGTTCCTTTAGCACTTCAATGTCTGTGGAAGAGGCAGCTCCTTTATTAGCTTTTTCCTTGTCCTCATGCAAGGTCCATTATGTGCCCGACATGAACAGCTAATTTTTGCGTTAGGCACAAGAGTTTTCCCATCTGCTTGGGATGAGAGTGAGCGAACACCAACCAGTGTGTTGCTTAATGCAATAGCAGAAGGGATATTGACATTCTGGGAATGAGAAAGCTGCAAGGATTTCTGCAGTAGAGAGTGACTGGCTGATCGCTGCTCTCAAATCCCTCTGAGCTCTGTGCATCCAGCTGCCAAGGTTATGATGATGAGACTGGTCCATTAAGAAAGGTTTTCAGAAATGTCAGTCAGCTTTGTTTAAAAAACAGAGCTTACTGGCAAGTCTCATGGCATAACACGATGGGAGGAGACTGTATATGACCTATATGAAAGGATTTTAGTCTGAAAACTAGGGCAAATAAGACTAACACAGGGAGTATTTGTGTGATTGAGAAGTCACTCAGCTCCAACTATACAACCATTTTACTTGGCACTACTGTCTCAACAGAAAATGGCCAGGCTAGCAGTGACAGCCCAGCTGGTGTTTGGAGTTCAGATGCCCCATAGACTGATCCCAGAAGCAGCAGCCAAGAGATCTGACCTATTTGAAAGTGTGAGCAAGCACTTGGGCTTGGCTGGCTTCACACAGAGCTTGTTTCATCTAGAAATGGACAGAGCTCACAGGTTTGCTCTGCAGATTTTATGTACTAACGCTGCCAGTTTATGTCCTGGGATTTTGGATGCAGGCCCAGAGATGAATTTAGCTTCCTCTGCAACTTTTCGAGCAACAACTATTTCACATTTTGTAACTTTTCTTTCACTAAAAAGAGTGAGATCTGCCAGAAGCACAGAGACCTGTTCAAACCCCTTGTCACTCTGTATTGCAAGCTCTCTGGTGGATGTTGTCCAACTGGTTTTGTCTATCTGGCTCAAGATGTCATAAAAGATGTGTGTTCACTTCTGCTGAAGGGTAAGTACAGAAGCCTGATGGAAAACAGAAAGAGAAGAGGATTGCCTCTTTGTTCTTCTTCTCTCTGCTTGGATGGAATAAAGAGAAAAAGAGGTAGATGAAAACCTGTGTCCCACAGACAAGTAATATCTTGTGTCATTGCTGACTTTCTGCTCTGATCCACTGTAAGCTTCATTCCTGTTACTCACTGCTAGGATGGAGAAAAAAAAATACAAATTTTATTATGGCTAGGCAGAGGTCAGGGCAAAACTAGTAACCTGATTGCGAGGTCTGAGCTGAGACTACGCAGGGGGTGCCCATGCCTACCCAAATTAGTCCTTATATACACTTTATACATTGCTTTGTAGGCAGTAGTACAGAGAGGAGAAGAGAAACCCACTGATTAGTATGACCCTATCTGGGAAATGGTAAAGCTTTACCCCAATATTTGCTATAAACTAGGTGAGGTGGAGGGTAGAAGCTGAATTTCCCACAACTTGAGTGCTTTTTCTACCAGGCTGCTTATGTTGACAGGGAGGCAAATGCCCACTGGGTTTTACTATATGTGGTACCCATGTATCGCTCTGCAGCCATCTGCAGCATGGTGTGAGTTAGCCTGCATAGCTTGCACCAAGGTACTTAAGTACGTGAAGCAGGTAGATGGTGACAGGGCACATGTCACCATGGTCACCTTCTTCTCAGAAGGGAGAACCAGCTCCCACATAGCTCCATGGCACTAAAACCAGGCTGTTCCAGGTTTGAGGCTCTCTCTCTAGTCTCTATATACTTGGCAGCCTGCATATAAGTGCTTCTTTTTAGTTCATCGTGATTACTTCGGAGACATTATTCCTAATTAGAAAAATGACTAGTTGCCAAACTTGGCTTATACTCCCACACAGGTGCATACCTTTGGGGCTGGATATTCTTTTTATAAACACAGATAAAAACATGCTGAACTATTTCCCCCTCTTATTCATGCTAACAATATATTATTGTTACTTTCTCTTTTATTCCCTGACCATCCATTACAGCTCAGTTGTTTGACAGTCCCAATACACACAGTAAATAAAAATAGTGGGACCAATTTATTCGTAGGGAGAGAGACAGCTGTCTGTGGTAACAGGCTGTAAGCAGTGCTGAAATGGTGATAGCAGAGGAAAGCCAGCATCCTACAGCTGCCTTTGCCAGAGCTGGAACCTTGGAGAGCCAGGCTTGATCTTGAAGAAGCCACGAGGGCTAGGAGGCAAGAGGTCCTGCTAGGGAAAATGAGATTTTTCACTTAATGAGAGAAGAGAGATCCATACTCTCTATCTGTCTTCCCCCCTAAATGCACTGAGCCTCATCCTCCAACCTGGCCCTGCTCTGCCGCTCTGTTGTTCTGTCCCATTAATTTTGTCCTGAGAAGCCATGGGCCAGCTTTGAGAAATAGCAAGTTCATCTAACTATATTCCTGGTTATGTTTTTTGATCTTAAATAAAAATACCTTAACCTTAAGAGCTCAATCCTGTTCATCCTGACTTTGTGGTGAGAGGAGGCTGGCGTTGCTTTCAGGACGTGGTCTGCATCTCAGATGCCTGAGAGCATATCTGTTAAGAACAGGAGGAGGAAAAGACAGCTCACCACCACATTATATTAGCAAGCCATTAAAGACTGTATTTTCATTGACTTTCATTGGTACCATTAATGTATTGCAAGTATGACCTAGGAGAAAGAAGATAAAATCTGACGGGTTCTCAAAGTCATTGTGGATGCTTGCTTTGCTGGTGGAGAGTTACTCGTATCTATGTCTTAGTAGTCATTTTTCTGGCTCCTACAGTACAGGATGCTTTTGAAATATCTACCACAATTCCATAAAGAAAAATATTTATAGTGCCTGTGGTAGGTAGTAATTTCAGGCACTTATTAAAAATCAAAACCCCATGCAATTCTCCTTCATCTCTATGCTTTTAAAGGAGTAAGCAGCATCAAAAGGAATTTTTGTGTTCGATATTCTATAGTACTCCAAAGTCAGCTAATAATTAAAAAATACACAACCAAGAAACCATGCATATTATTGAGGCTGTTCGAGTTTTTGATGTGATAAATCAATTTGATTTTGAGAGCCTTTTATAGTGGTAGGACAGTTTCCACAGAGTTTGCAGAGCTTGTTCCACCTTGGTGTTTAGCTGAAACTTCATCTCAAAACATAAATTCACAAACATTTTTCTGGCTCTGAATCTTTTCAGAAAGTTTTTCAAAAAGGATGGGGGTGTCCACACATTTTTCTGAGAAAAACACGGTCAGTGTCTCAGAATATATAGGTACAGTTGAACACTCTGGATAATTTAAGAAATCTGAAATATATTTTCTGTGGGTTATTTTTGCACCTCTGATTACCACCATAGAAACATTTCCTGAATTTTAACCATTGTGGCAGAAGCACCTGTAGGATGACAGAACATGAAGATGTTGAATTTGTATTATAATTGTTGTGTATATTTTATAGGCGTGGTATGGATGCGGTCTTTAGGAAATGGATCTAAAAGACAATTTTTATTGTTTTATTCATAGCTCCACTTTGAAAGAATGTAGATAACAAGTTCCAGTTCAGATTAATTTTACCTGGTCTAAAACTGGAGTTATAAGACCTTGTCATAGATGGAGTGACACAATTCACTTAGATATAGCAGTATGTTTGTTGATGTAAAACATTAATGTAATAAAGTTTAATAACAGATATGACAGTGGTTTAACAAGGTTCAATGGCAAGGTACGCTTGATTTTACTGTGTAGAGGATGGGATCAGACAAAACTGTCAGGGAGACCCTCCTGTTGAGTCACAAGGTCCAGAAAGGACCCCCTTTGCTTTCTAGTCAGAGAAGAGTCTGGATGTGGCTAGATCCAGTCTTAGTCCCAGACTTGGTCAGCAGTTTATGTCTGAAGAATTTTATATGCATGATCAATCCATTACATCACTTATCTAAGATTTTGAAGTTTGGCATGCTATTAATCACTTCCCGAGAATCTGTCATAGCAAGGACTCTCTCAGCCTCGAGGAGTAACTTTGAGAGGTGTCCCTACTGAAGGGCAGAGATGTCCCTACTCGAGGGGAGGTGCTGGCATGCAGCCCTCTGCCATGCAAGAGAGCTCATTGGGCCCTGGGCTGTCTGCTGTTTGTGAGGTAGGGTAATTGATTTATAGGTACATTTACAGACTGACTACAGATGTTTTCTTCCAAATTTGGCTTGAGTTGGACATTACCGGCACTGTGGTTGGGTGGGTACATTAATCACAATGGCCCTTGGCTGTTGTGTTGTTATTTGTTGCGTCCCAAATCCACACAACCAGAGGCTGCTGTTGCCATCACCACTGGTAGTTATCACTTGAGCAGGATTAAGGGAAATACCGGTCAGATTGGAGAGGCAGCACACCACCACAGACCTAAAACTGTTGGACTGGCCTATAACAGAGAGGGGAGAATGAGAGGTGCACAGACTTATGTGCAGAAGATGGGTCTTTGCCTGGAAATGCTGTGAATAAGTAATATTTTGCTGTGTGGAAGCTTAATTGCCATTTATTATCCCTATCATTGTCCCTGAGAGGACCAAGTGTGGGTGCTGGACTTGCCACGGGCCTGCTCTCGTTACACTGACGTTAACATTGCCACCCGCAGGTGGTGCTAGTTTGGTGCTTACAACCTCAAGACTTTGCTCTCTCTGTTGGTCTCTGAGCTTAGCATCACTATTGGGTTATCAGAGTGGAAGTGCAATCCTTAAAATTTCTTGGGACTGCAGAGCTCACTGCATTTAGACTTCTTCATATAATTGAGATGCCATGGCTAATAATTTATTTCAGCCTTGATGAAACAAGTATTGCTATATTATCAGTTAAACTCTGGCTCTAGAGGGACATAAGAAAAACTTTTTATTCTACAGGTAACTGGCTTTTCATTTCAAGAAAGACAACATTTATAAATTCTCGTTTTATTAATAACTTCTTCCCTTTTAAAATATCTGCTAGCAGATTAAAAAAGTGCCACCAAAAACCACTGGCAGAAAATACCTACAAGAAATCCTGACCTTGGTTTTACTGTGGTAGATCCACCTGGCTAAGTTCATTGATCAGAAAATACGCCCTTATCAAACCCCCACGCTTACCTGTCTTGCCATGGAGCATTTTTGAGTTCATATGTTAAAGGTTGCTGACTATGTAATGTCATGAGGAGAAAGTGGTACATGAATGCCTTAAGGCACCAAAGTGAAGAGGGAAGGACATGGAGTGGAAAACCACGAACACCTCCTAGGCCATAATCACATTATTGCCAATAAAAATGTATTACATATGGTTTTTCTGAGGTACGAAATGTTTCGAGCAAGCAGAAGCTGTGTGAGATCCTTCACAGCTGGAAATGTTCTCTCAACCTTTGGCATAAACAGTAGCTTCTGTGAACATATTTTGCTCTTAACAAACAAGTAATATTCAAGCAGGTGAATAATCAGAACTATCTTTCTGGTCCTTTAAAATTTTCTTTCTGCCTCGGGAACTTTCATCAAAGCAAGTGAATCTCTGAAGTTACCGTTAGTGCTGTGGAGTGACTGGGAAAATAATAGTTACCAAGTCACTTTATTTTTCTCTGAGACCTTCTGAGGCTCAGCTGGGCAACAAGAGCGGAGTTGGTACAAGCTGTACCTACTTATGTTATTTTATCAGATTATATAGTTATTTTTAAAAGTGTGTTCTGCAAAAGAAGAGGATACACAGTGAGTCGGGCTGGAACATTCATAGATCAGAGTAGCTCCTTCTCTGTTTGCCTATGTGGAGTCACACTGTAGCTCTGGCCTGGGTTTAATTAAAAGGGAGTTTAAATTCCATAGAATTTAAATTATTTTGGTAATTAAATTAAAATTATTCAGAATTTAATTTGCATAGAGTGTAGATCAAACATGCTTAATCTGTCTGTGGTCTGTGATACTGAAACTTATACCATATAAATAATGCTGAAGAGTGAATCCATTTTCTTTGTTTGTCACAACACAGGGATGTGCATAAAAAGCAGAAGAGAAGGAAGGGAGCATTATGTGGTCAATGGCCATAAGGTCTGCGAGAGCCATCACCCTCACTTTTCAGACCCTCAGAAGTTTTGATGAGATGAGCTCCAAGAGCACGCAAGCAGAGTTTGCATGATCCACAGGACAAGCTTTCTTCTGAAAGCTGCTGCAAAACCAAGCCTGATACTTCAGCATGTTTTGAATGTCTCATATGATTTATGAAACGAAGCTTCAAGCCTGATTTCCTTTTATTACTGAATAAAAGTTTCTCAAATGCTTGTTAAGATAACCTGAGAATCAAGGAGGAAAACAATGAATCACTCACAAAGAAGAAATGAATCCTTAAGAGGATGCTAAAAAAGAAGCATTTATCATTCATGCTTCTTCATTTATCTCCCCAGACTGAGTTACAATCCCATCTGTGTGACTGATGTCTCTGAACAGCCTTTTCCTCCACCTCCTGCCTTGTCTTTCCCAGGTTAGTCATGCCACCGACCCTGAGAAGTCGAGTAACTGGAGCTCCTTCGAGGTGATATGACAACGCTTCTCTCTTTTCCCCCATTACTATTCATATTGCAGCCAGTTAAGAGACTGAACCCAAATCAATACTCTCAGCTGCTGAAATCAAGCAAACCTTATGGCTGTTCCATATAGTCTTTCATGATTAAGACATTTTCCAATAGTTATTTCTTAGGCCAACCATTATAAGAAGGAAAAGAGCCATTTCTTCAAGTGAGGAACTGAAAGACAAAATCCAGTGATATTAAGTTTGATCCTGTTCTTCACTCAGAAACACCTGAATGTGACAGCTACAAGCTAAAAAATATTAAGATCTTCTCATGTAGTGTGATTTACATCCCATGGCCAGGTCAGGTGCAGGGTACTTATTCCTGTCACCCTGGTACTTGCTGGTGCGTGACCACATGCTCAGTCTGTTTAATCTCTTCTCCAGTTTAAAGCCATTTTGTTCCTATGAATCTTCTCTCTCTTATTAGAAAAGGACTACAGAAAAATAAATTGCTTGCTGTGCTCATCTGTATGTTAGCTCAGAGATTGATTTTTCCAGCTCACAGCATCAGTAACAAGCTTAAAAGTTTGTAAGTGTTTCTGCAACGCACTAATGGATAAGCTTCTGTCCTTCATCCCCCTCAGTGCATGACTGGGCCAGCATTTCTGGTAATTAATCACAGAATCATAGAATGGCCTAAGCTGGAAGGGACCTTAGAGATCATCTAATCCAACCTCCTTTTCATGGGCAGGGACGCCTCTCAACTAGATCAGGCTACTCCAGGCTCCGTCCAACCTGGCCTTAATCTAGAGCTGTGTTTGGAAAAGTCAAGAAGAGAAGTGGGGCTCTGAAAAGTTAGTTGCCCACCTTCAAAAATGTTCTTTCTCTGTGAGTAACAGTAGCTCCAGCATTAGAATCCCTCTGTTTGGTATGACACTTGGGAAAGAGCTATCAAAAATAGAATGGAGCTGCTCATCTGCACTAAAAGTGCAAGAAGCCTGGAAGACTCCATGCTACTTCTCAGTCTTCCTTAATAGAATCATAGAATGGCCTAGGCTGGAAGGGACCTTAGAGATCATTTAATCCACCCCCCCTGCCGCCAGGGACGCCACCTCTCAACTAGATCAGGAAACACATGGGGACCGAATGGGAATCGAACCCGCAACCTCAGCGTTGTTAGCGCTACGCTCAACTGACTGCAGGTCATTTGCAGGTACAGAAGTGAGACCTTAGGAATTCCTGGGTTTAGTGTTATATACAAATAAAAAATATTTTTACTACTGTTGTGGTTCAAGCCAACTGGGACAAAGAACCACACAGTCTCCAGCTCACTTGTCTCCCCACCCCCATTTCAACAGTGATGTGGAGGGAGACAATTCAACTAAAAAGGCCCAAGGGTTTGAGATTAAGTAACAGTAGCTCCAGCATTAGAATCCCTCTGTTTGGTATGACACTTGGGAAAGAGCTATCAAAAATAGAATGGAGCTGCTCATCTGCACTAAAAGTGCAAGAAGCCTGGAAGACTCCATGCTACTTCTCAGTCTTCCTTAATAGAATCATAGAATGGCCTAGGCTGGAAGGGACCTTAGAGATCATTTAATCCAGCCTCCCTGCCGCCAGGGACGCCACCTCTCAACTAGATCAGGAAACACATGGGGACCGAATGGGAATCGAACCCGCAACCTCAGCGTTGTTAGCGCTACGCTCAACTGACTGCAGGTCATTTGCAGGTACAGAAGTGAGACCTTAGGAATTCCTGGGTTTAGTGTTATATACAAATAAAAAATATTTTTACTACTGTTGTGGTTCAAGCCAACTGGGACAAAGAACCACACAGTCTCCAGCTCACTTGTCTCCCCACCCCCATTTCAACAGTGATGTGGAGGGAGACAATTCAACTAAAAAGGCTCAAGGGTTTGAGATTAAGGATAGGGAGGGTAATAATCTGCCATTTAAGATGATGGGTAAAGAACCACAGTGACCTGGGGGGAAAACCAGAATTAATTCACCACCACCATTTATGAAGTAGGATAGTGAGAGGAATACATCAGTAAATACGACCAATCTTAAATACACTTTGCCTTCCCTCATCAGTGCAAGGGGGGCAGGGGCTGGGCGGTGCAATCCACCTGGCCATTACTCATTGTCCATGGCAGCTCCTCCTTGAGAAAGAGAGCTCCTCGCAGTCTCTCCTTCATGCCACGTGATGTCCACCTCACAGGAGGCAATCCCCTTCCTTCTCGTGAGTCCCTCAGGGCCACAGATCACTTCAGGCGAGTCCCTCGCTGATGCTTGGTCTCTCTCCCCTCTGACATGGGGATCTGCATGTACCGATGCATCCTGGGCGATCTCACCTCTGTCAGTTCCCTCACCTGCAGGCAATCACCTTCCTGCCATCTCAGCCACCACGGGGCTTTGGGGAAAGGTCTTGCTCTGCAGCCTTCTCCCTCTCCTTCTCCTTTGGGACTCTTCTCCCCCCACCTTCTTCTCAGAGTGATGTTCCTTTGTTCTCCTCTCCCTCTCCTCCAACAAAAAAATCTCCCCAACATTAAAGACAGGACAGCTCAAAACAAGATGAAACCAAAAGAGAGAGATAGAACAATGGGGTTGCCTCTTATATACCTTGATCACAGACATGCTCACTGGCCTGGCTCTGGGCAGAGACAGGTCCGACTCCTACCTGGGGGTGGGGTAGGTTCTCAAAGTTTCACACAAATCTACCCCTGCTTTTACAAAAAACCCCACCAGACTCAAAACCATGACAACTACATCAATATAAATTCAGTTGAAAAGCCAGATTAAATGGCAGGCTACCACAATTATTAATTAAAAAAAACCCCAAACCCAAACAGTAAGTAAGTAGCCAAACAGTAAATCATATTTCAAAACTTATTGACTATATTGATTAGACAGAAATGGGCAGGATGAGAGAAACTCCATGTCTTTGAATGGAAGAGAGCCAGTTCAGTTTTCAATGCCAGTTAGTTTTCATTTCATAACCTACAAAAGTCCAGCTATATTTTCTTGTAATTTAGCTTTGCCGTATTTTTTAAATATTGAAATGTATAAAGGCTTTAGGACATGATCTGAGTTTAGATGATACCAACATAGATTTTATACCTATACTGTAGCCATCATACAGTACATTACAGTACAATACAATAAAATATGACACAACAATATTGTGCCCCAAATTATTACAGGCCACAAACTATTACAGATAAGATCCTCTGTCTTCTGTTATAGCACAATTTTCCCCCTAAAATGAAGAAAAATAAAGCAAACAGAACAAGTAGTTGTTTTCTTTGAATCAATGAAGCTGTCTCATCTGCTTGACCAACACCACCATATGCATTTATGTCTATGTGCATTTATGTTATGTATTACTTACAAGGGACTGTCAGAAGGCAGTATTTGCAGAAGCAAAGAAGAGAGGTTTTAGGGATATGAAATCACAGCAGACATTCCAGTTACCCCAAATAAGACAAGATGTGACCTCTAAATGGGAGAGTGATACTTTGGAGGCTGACATTTGATTTCCCAGCGTGCTCCCAGCACGTTGTAATTTGCTACAAAACAATGAGTAGTGTTCATCTGAGGCTAAAAGTTTCTTCTGGAAGTGCACAATGTGCTGTGAAAACAGCAATTGCATTTTATGAGTTGCCAGATTGTCTTTCAATGTGCTAGTGAAATTATCAGGAAAGGAATGGAAAGAGTTTATAAATATTGTATGAGAGGAACTGTATAAACAAACAAAAAATATCGATGGTTACGGACATATTACTCCATTTATGAAAGTTGTATTTATCCATACATTTAAAAAATCACATTGAAATATTAAAGAGTTTGGTCTAAGCTGGGAAAACTGAAGCAATATCTGTTTCAGCCTCTATTTTCAGTGTCCTTTCCCTCGTCACTGTACAATTCATATGCTGCTATGAGCATCTCTCCTTCTGGACACAGTTCTTTGTGCTTTGGGAAATCTTTCTAAACATCGTGTCTGGCCTCAGCTCAGGGAAGGAGCTGTTACTTGCAAGGCATGTCAGTTCCTACAAATGATGGACGCTCAAAGCTCAAAAGACAGGTGGGAAAAGCCCCAGGGGCAAGAACTTGGTTTCTCTTGGAGGTGAGCAGAGGTGAGGTTTTTACCTTGCAGAGCCATTTCCCACTCAGTGGACTTTGGTCTTGCACTTTAAGTGCCTTTTCTTTTGCACATTCTGAGAAGAAAATGGTATTTCTGTGCAGAGACACTGCTGTAGTGGGATACATGCATCACCAATGCGTCTCTCAGTTTTTTCGTCTGATTTCAGTGAAGCTTTGTTGGCAGATAACAACTGTATTTCACTTGCTGTCTCACGAGGAAGCAGCCCATCCCCAGGCTCACAGTCTCCAGGGTCACACCTTCACAAGCTTATCCTCTGACACTCTGAGACCCTATTCCTGGGATGGGATGAGGTACTCACCATCCCACCATCAGGAGCTTCTTCTCAGAAATTCAAAACAGAGGATTAAAAGTTTTTCCCAAGAAAAAGAAAAAGAAGAAAAAGAAAAAGAAAAAGAAAAAGAAAAAGAAAAAGAAAAAGAAAAAGAAAAAGAAAAAGAAAAAGAAAAAGAAAAAGAAAAAGAAAAAGAAAAAGAAAAAGAAAAAGAAAAAGAAAAAGAAAAAGAAAAAGAAAAAGAAAAAGAAAAAGAAAAAGAAAAAGAAAAAGAAAAAGAAAAAGAAAAAGAAAAAGAAAAAGAAAAAGAAAAAGAAAAAAAGGAAAAGGAAAAAAAAGAAAAAAGCAAACTCAGGAAGAGTCAGGTCATCTCACCTGTGAGAAATAGTATTTTAACCCTGTGGTCCTGTGACTGTCACTGGGTATTGCAAGATGATGCTTGTCTGGATAGAATTTGTGTCCTCACCTCCTATCCCCAAATTAGCCATTTATACTAGCTCCCAGCAAAGGTGGAGCTGATCTTCTGCCCAGTACTTTCTTTACTGATAGCTGAGTTATTAGGAACTGGCAAATGCTTGGTGATGAGCAGAAGGGAACTCGTAGAAGATATTCTGTTTGGGGTTCAGTGCTGCTTGCCCAACCACAAACGGTTGCTTGCTTGGATATTTTTTTTCAGCTTTATCCACCGAGACCTTGAAAATGTAGCAGGTCTACGGTTACTGGCTGAACCAGCATGTCGTAGTCTCTCAGGCCATTAGTACCTCTAGGCTTTTGACAGCCAGGATTGTTGTGCAATTATTTTACATCTCTACATGGTTGTTAAATGCCATTATTCAATACAAAATGTGTCTCACAATGTTTCTGAACTGTTTTGTTAGTAACAATAAACTATTTTACAAAACAAGCAAAGCAGAAGTGAGCTTCAAGGTCTCTGAAATGATTACAAAATAGTTATATTACTTCCACTAGTGCCAAATAGCATTTATAGTGGTTTTTTTTTGGGGGGGTCCAATCCAGTTACTAATTTTCTTTAATAATTTACAGTTGACTGTGGCCATGGTACCACTTTTCTTTCTACCTGGTACTCTAGACAGTAAGCCAGCCAGGGAATGAACAATAACACCTAAGATCTGAAGATGTGACTAAGAAGAGAATTTTGAATGGAAAAAAACAAGCTCTGCTGGGCCAGGCTGCCAGGAGGGTGAGACCAAATGCTAGAGGCAGGACTTCCCTCCACAGCATCCTTTTACTAACTCCAAATCCAAGGTATTTAGAGGATGCAAAAATGATTGGATCATCTAAGCCTTAAAAGTGCCAAGTAGAAAAAAGTACAAGTTGTCCTTTGTAACATTGTTTAGACTTTAAAAATAAATTCTGGGCAGATCAACAACTCATAGTGAATCTCCTCTATTCTGTTGGTACTTTGAGACTAGGGAAGAAGTTGAAGATGCCTTCAAACACCTACCCGCCCGTGTTTTTTTCAAACAAAAACAAATTGTTCAATTATCTTCTTAGGATACAATGTTTAATGATTTGTTGTTATCTACTTGCTCTTCTCTTCATTATTATTGTTTTCACTCTTAACTCTCAGGCACCAGTAAATTTTTTGCTTTGGTTTCAATAATTAAAAGACAAATGATTACAGACTCAGTCAGTTAAAATAACTTCTCTATACAAGAAAAACACTGTATTTTTTGCACTACAAAAAAGAAACAGGAAACAAAACAGGAAAAAAATAGGAAAATAAAAAGAGAAAAATAAAAATGAGAAGGAAAAAAAGAAGAAAAAAGAAAGAAATAGTGAAAGAAAAACAGGAAAATGATAAACGAGAAGGAAAAGGAAAAGTTTTGAAAAAGTTTCAAAACTTACATGATGCCAATGCCATTTATTGAGTGTGATTTTACTGATGGGAAAGCAAAGCTCTTTAAGCTTTCTTTAAATTATTAAGTAAAACCGATTACACACTTCATACAATATCAGTAGAATATTAGTAAGCCGCCCACGAGAAAGACGTGATGCAGGGTGCTGATTTTTTTTTCCAGTAGAGGGCACTGAAGAAATATAACCACGGCACTCTGAATTGGAAGCACGAAGGGCTGGTTGTTTCACAGCAATGCCTGTTCTCTGAGGCTTTATAATCTGAATGCGTATCAGAGAACTCTGTGCGGGCTGTTAATAAACATCTGAATATTTTTATCTTGGTGCAGTGTTACATTCCTCTTTCGTAAGGTTTTAACGAACTCTGTAGGCTTGCAACTGTTGAGTACCCTTTCTGTAACCTGAGTGCTATACTAATTATTCTTTTTTTTTTTTTCCCCCTTGGGCACTGCACAGGAAAACTTAATTTAGAAGTGCTCCGTCACAGAGGGCTTTAGCTTGTCTCTGATTGTTAATTGAAATTATTTATCTTGCTTTTCTGTAAATATAATGACAAAAAAAATGTACTTGAAATTATTATGGAAAAATGTGTTACCCAAAATAATTTAAATATTAATTTTACTTTGGTACTGATTAAAAAAATATGCATTACAGAAAGTTCAGCAACTTTCTTTGAAACAAAAGAACAGTCAGAGAAAAAGAGAGATGAAAAGTGCTGTGAAAATTATCCAACCTATCACTTTCAACCAACCCACATCTTATCTGTTAGATGTATAACTGTCTTATCTATCTGCTGCCTTTTGGCAGCTGTATCATGGATAGTATTTGACATCAGATTTCAAATTCTGGTAAGATTTGATTGAGATTTCGATTTAATCCCCCATAATTAATTTCTGGTGGCATCTGTGTATTAATTTAGTATTAGGAAGCACCACAAACAAGGTGATTTTAATTTTAAGAGCTTATTTTCTGGATTGTTGGTGTTATGTCCCTTGCATGGTTAGCTATGAATACAGCTTTCGGTGATCTCTTTCCTATTTGTGTGAGATGTGTTTTTTAAATTGGTTTCAGTTAGACCTTCTCTCCCCATCCCCTGCCCCACAGAGGACTGAGTCTAACCTTGTACCTGAAGTCCAATGGGAGATCCTTGCTTAGACCATGTGACTGCAGGGCAACAGGATGACAGCTACTGAGATACACGTTTCACTCATTTTATGAAGATTGATCTGGTTAAGCACAAACAAGTCCCTCTCGCTGAGCTTACCCAGAAGGTGGTCATTCAAGGTAAGCACAATTTTTCTTCTATCTACTTCCTTTTCCAAGGATTAGGTAGCAAATGTAATTAATTAAGCATTTCTTTCATTGCTTTGCAAAAGCAGCCAATGCTGCAGGCATAAACAAACAACTTCTCTTTTGAAAGAGCTTACTAGTTTGGAAACATCTATAGCTAGTGTGAAGAATGTCACTGGGACAAGCAACGTTCCTCACTTTTGAGACTAGTGTTTATATTTTACTAATTAAGTCATAACTTTTAATCGAAGAGGGGTTTGGGTTTCAAAAGAAAATGGATGCAAGGAAATGTACTGTAAAGCATCTTCCTCCCACCTTCCCTATGCTGATGCAAATGCCCCCAGTCCCTCATGTTCCTCCTCAGGTTACTCTCAGTGTTTTTCTGTTTCTCTACCTCTTGTTCCCTTCATGTAGCCCATTGCCACCACTTTCAGTGCTTCCCTGTCCTAAGCAGCTTTCACCATCTTGCCTCTAGATCTGTTGATGAAGGTCCTCCTCACAGTAGACTCAATCCCTTGTATAATGTCTTCCAGTAAAATTACTGTAGTTTTCCCCATTGTATATCTTTCATCCTACAATACCCCAATCTACCCTGTGGTCCTCCATTCCCACCTCCAGCCTTTGGCTCTTCCACATTCTGGCTATAGTGTGACAGATTTCCCTGTTCCTCATTGACTGCCGTTAGGTGCTGGTGGAGAAGAGATAGCTCTTTTTAATTAGTGGCTCTCCTGAGAACATACATATGTTCTTTAACCTGCCAGCCAGCTGGCTGCCACTACAGAAATGATGCACATATTTATTGACCTACTAGCCAGGAAAGCCTGTGTTCTGGCTTGGAATTACTGGTGTTCTGCCTGACACCCTGGCAGAGCGGACAGCAGGCACCTGCAAGCTTTTCCTCAGGACTTGCTTGGCAGCAGTGAGGGATGAATTCAGGCTGAGGAGTTTCACATCAAAAATATAAGCTCAGCAATCACCAGAAGTGTGGGAAAATCACATGAATACTCTGGTGATGAGTGAACTAATTGTATGCACTTGCAAATACAAGTTAAATGCCTTAACAACCAGTACCTTTATTATTGGATGGAAAATTTGTATCTGATTGCTAGCTAAACAAGCTGCTCAGTGGAAAAGGACCTGGGTGTATTGGCTGACAGCTGGCGGAACATGAGCCAGCAGTGCGCCCAGGTGGCCAGCAGGACCAGGGAAAGCTAGTGAGGCTGCACCTTGAATCCTTTGCTCAGTTTTGAGCCTTTCACAACAAGAAAGACATTGAGGTGCTGTTGCATGTCTGAAGAAGGGCAATGAACCTGGTGAAGGGTCTGGAGAAAAAGTCTTACGAGAAGCGGCTGAGGGAACTGGGTTGTTTAGCTTGGAGAAAAGGAGACTGAAGGGAGACCTTATTACTCTCTACAACTATCTGAAAGGAGGTTATAGTGAGGTAGGTGTCAGTCTCCTCTCATGTAACAAGTGCTAGGACAAGAAAAAATAGCTTCAAGTTGCACCCAGAGAGGTTTAAACTGGACATTAGGAAAACTTTCTTCACTGAAAGGGTTTTCAAGTATTGGAATAGGTTGCATAGGGATGTGTTTGACTCACCAGCCCTGGAGGTATTTAAAAGATGTGTAGATGTGTTGCTTCTGGACATGTTTTAGTAATGGACCTGACATTGCCAGGTTAACAGTGGACTTGGTGATCTTAAAGGTCTTTTCCAACCTAAACAATTCTATGATTCTATGATGTTATATTAACAGCCATTTACCCTCTTTCCTCTATGAGGCGAGCCTGCTGGTAAAGGGCAATGAACCTGGTGAAGGGTCTGGAGAAAAAGTCTTACGAGAAGCGGCTGAGGGAACTGGGTTGTTTAGCTTGGAGAAAAGGAGACTGAAGGGAGACCTTATTACTCTCTACAACTATCTGAAAGGAGGTTATAGTGAGGTAGGTGTCAGTCTCCTCTCATGTAACAAGTGCTAGGACAAGAAAAAATAGCTTCAAGTTGCACCCAGAGAGGTTTAAACTGGACATTAGGAAAACTTTCTTCACTGAAAGGGTTTTCAAGTATTGGAATAGGTTGCATAGGGATGTGTTTGACTCACCAGCCCTGGAGGTATTTAAAAGATGTGTAGATGTGTTGCTTCTGGACATGTTTTAGTAATGGACCTGACATTGCCAGGTTAACAGTGGACTTGGTGATCTTAAAGGTCTTTTCCAACCTAAACAATTCTATGATTCTATGATGTTATATTAACAGCCATTTACCCTCTTTCCTCTATGAGGCGAGCCTGCTGGTAGTCTTACCCCATCTGTAGTAACTTTTAGCTGCAGCCTACAATTTTAAGTCTTGCTGCATAGGAAGGCTTTATTTCAGGTGAGTTAATACAGTGGTGTTCCTACTTGCTGCTGTTCCTCCTGTGGGCTGCCCCAGTGTGACCCACTTTACCTTTGCTCTCTTCTGGCCTGTGAGCTTTTCTACCTGCCTCTCTCCCTGCATTGCTCCCAGTAGCCACACTGATACCACCCCATGCTCTGCTCTGACAGCCTCATCTATAGCTTTAATATCCATCCTTTACATCCTGTGCAAGAAATACAGTGAACATTCCTACTGTCCTCCTGTTTCACGGGTTATAACCTATGTGTCCCAGTTTTGGAAGTTATTGCTTTAGGTTATCAGAGCTGCAAAAATCAGGGCTGTTCAAATACCATTAATAGGCTTAGGGAGTCAATAAGTTATTACGCTTGACATTTTATCACTTCAAATATGACTCTCTTTTAGGAGGTAAACCAGCTCCTCAGAAAAAGAGAAGGAAAGAGAAATAAGGATGTACCTGATCTGAGCTCACTATGTTCAGAAAAACTACTGGTACTGAAGCCTGCAAAGCAGGCTATAATCTGCTTCCTCTGTAGTGTCTGGAAGGGGAGCTGGGACATCTTAGTATTTTCAGCAGCTGAGACCCAACAAGGTGATGTAATCCTTGGTCTAGTTTAGGTATGGGATCTACCATTGCATCAGCATGCTTTGCTGTATCTGGCCAGCGTGCTCTGTCTGGTGTATTTATGGCCTTAATGTTTTACATTTGCATTACTGCAGTAAAGCAAGCCTCAAACAGTAAAATACCACAAACATTCCCTAAAAACACTCTAAGGGAGGAAATGGGCTCCTTTTCTCCTGTTTCTTTGAGGCTGTGCTGTCACGGAAAAAAAATTATTTAAGCTGAGGTGTATCTAAAGTTGCAAAAAGACGAGTGTTTTGGATTAACTCTGTTGAACAGTCTTGTTACAATGAAAGAGCAACCTGTGTTATTGTTCTTCTCACTCCAGTCCTAAAAGCTCTCCCTGGCATTTAAATGACAGATCAATCACTTCAGCTGCAGGCTAAGAAATCCTTCCTACAATATTACAGGGCAGACAGGTTTTCAGCTCAACATTCTCTTCAGCACAGTGATTGCAACTTGCAATTATAAATTTAATCTTGCTGTATGAAACTGTAAGAGCCTATTCTGATGTGGAGTTCCACATGCTACAAATTCGCACTTTTGTATGAAATACCTGAATTTCTAAATGGTGCAACAGCACTTCATTGATATGCAAAACCATTCTGGTGAAACATAATTAATTTTGTAGCTGTAAAAGAATGTCTTATCTGCAAAAAATAACATATGCAACACATGTCCTCCCTTTATGTTCATGGAATATAATTTTCAGCATATCTTAATTTCTTTGTCTTGATTTGTTATTCCAACCAGTCCAACCATAGACTTAGTTCTGTTAATCTGCCTGAGATCGATGCGTGGATCTGGGAGGACTAGGAGCGGTGCTACATTAGGAGATGATGTGGTAATGACTTATGACTGGCCAGTGGACTGAATGGACTGAACGGAGCTTCCTCTACTTCTTTTGAGATCTATACAAACACTTCCAGCTGGAGGACTCACAACAGTCAATCTATACCCTTGTTTGCTTGGCTCGTTGTGAAATATATTGCTTTGGATTGCACTGTTAGGAGAAGTTGTTGTTTTTTTTAAAGTTCTGTTATACTGGTACTTCCTGTGACTTTTGCAGATAGCCAGAGTCTAGGGCTTGAGGGCAGCTCCCTCTGGAAGGAGGCAAGGATTAGCTCTCTTTCTTAAAAAGGAGTATTCATAAAGTCTCACTTGAACACAGAAGAAATAAGAATGAAATAATTTGTTTGTTCCCAATTGCAAGCTTCCTCAGAAGCAACACTGTACCAAAATGCTGCTTCTCTTTCAGGGCACATTTCCTTTTCTTATTACTTGGGTGATTTTCTTTCTGAAAGCTTTCCTCTTTCTGTTTGCAGACGCATGTATCTTTCTCTAATAAGGCTCGGCTCATGCAGTTCGGTTTCTGAGCAGCTGTCTGCAGGCTCGTTTTGAGCTGCTGTCTCCTTCTGCAAGTGAAATTGCAACTTCTACCTAATCCTGCGTGAAGGAGAGGTGTCCGGTAGTTCTCTCTCGCTCTCTAAGGGAATAAAGCAAATGCTTTTGACAAACTAAAAGAAGATAGTTAGACCATGACGAAAAAAATAATTAATTCAGCCTTTGCCAGCTAATTCCTTCAGTATTCAGATGGCGTTATTAACTGCTACTGTTAGAGAAGCTAACTTACATGTTATTTGTGCAGTGCTGAATATAAGAATAAAAATGGAAAACAAATAAAAACAATACAAAGAAAATATTCAGAAAATGGAAAGCATGCTCATTTGCTTATGAAACCTATAAACCAGCCCAATTGTGCTCTACAGAAAGTAGTTCTGCACTCCATGTAGACCAATATTTCCGTGTGGATTCAAGACAACAGCACAATTCTTAGGAAAGTCAGAAAGCCCCACTTAAAGCATTTTGTCTCAACACGTCCAATGTAGGAGAAAACTGATATTTTTAAAGAAGGGAATTAAAAAAAAATAATTAAAAAAGGCAAGGAGTCAAGTTAGATTGATTGGTTTTCTTCTACATTCCTCAGTCAGCTCCTACAGGATTCAAAAGATATACTGCAGCATTAAATTAAACACTTCTTCAAGTTTACTTTTGTGCATATTTATGATCCTAGTTTTGGTAATGAAGTCATAGGATTGGAAAGGACCTTTAAAGCCCACCCCCCCTGCAGTAAGTAGTTGCTACATCCTCAAAAGAACATTATTTTAGAGACTAAAGTTGAAAGGAATTCCACAGATTAACTAAGCAGCAAAATAGCTGAATTTTTCTACAGATAGACCAACACTTACCTCTGTAAACTTCACATTGGCTACCCTGGCATCATGGCAGAGTGCTTTGTCTTAGATTTGGGAAAAGCTGTTCAAGAAGAAATATAAATTCACCTATCCCAGGTGTGTGTGCATATATCTCCCATCAAGATATCCTTCTACAGTCAATGGCAAGTAAGAGTAATTTGCCCTATACCATTGAGAGGCTGAAACCCTAAACAAAGAAATTGCAGATTTTACAAGAAAAGCAACTAAATACTAAACTCCCTTTTCAACATCGGGTTTCATGCCTGGCATGACCTTTCAAGACAGTTTCTATAGTTGTTTTAAGCAGGTATTCAAGAAATCGGAGAGGGGGGGATGGAATTGTGGTTTGGGTCATAGTCCAAAGGTCTTAACCTGATACACTTTCCATCTCAGCTTAGCATGCCACTTATTTCCTTCGTGTCTCGATTACCATTTAAATAACTTCCTGTCTCATCTAGTATGATATTTAATAGATAGAAACACACTGTAAGCATATGTTTCATGATAAATACTATATAGAAGAAATTACACAATAACCCTCTCTCAGCTAACAGCTGGTCTACTATGAAAATCAAGTCTTTTTCTGAGGACACACAGCAAGCCACTGTGAAGGTAGAGCTTTTCCAACTATTTTCTTTTTTTGTGTGTGTGTGAGAAAGAGACATTGGCTGCCTATCTATTTACTGACGAAGTCATGGAGGAATTTCTATGTTTTCAGTTACTGTTACTGGAGGTCTTGGGCTGGGAATTTAAAACTCAAATATGAATTTTCACAACTGCTTTGTCTCAGGGTTTTGCCTGTATTACTTATTTTGTTGTTTGTGGGGTTTTTTTAAGTGAAAGTTTTCAGCAATAAACACAGCAGTTTCTTAGATCTAAGAGAGAGCTTAAACTAGTCCGTATAGAATGAGACTTTGCTAACATCAATTGCAATCTATACTAATTAGAGATTACTATAGGTAATGCCTGGATGAAGCAGCACAGGCTGAATTCAAGGAGTATCTGGGCTAAGTGCTATGTCCACACAGATAGTCCCAGCAGCAGGAAATGAGATGGTGTCCCCAGGAAGTACACGTGTGCATCCATGTGAGAATACAAAGATCAGGAAGGGCTTAAGGGGACATTTTCCTTTTCTTAAGTCAGAAGTCTTTACCCTGAGCGTTTAAATTTTAGAGCCTGATCGTACTGGGACAAAACAGGCATATGCTACATCTTCCCCTAGAGAGCTTTTCCTCTCTCCTCATGCAAGCTGAGTACTGCCCTACTTAGAAAAAAAGTTCATTGTGTGGTAAAAGACAGATTACAACTGATGCCTCCTGCAACCTCACTGGTGGCTTGATGCTGCCTAAAGACCACCTGAAAATTACTTTGGCAAATGTCCCAAAGAATTTTGAGTTGGATGAGCCCACAACTTTCTATGGCCGTATGAGGGACAAGGAGTCAAGACAGAAGACTGGGACTAGCGGGCCTCTCAGCGGGCTGAGAATTCTACGTCTGTGATGGAAAACTGGTAGTAATGAGACAAGTAGCATTGTGTGAGGGCCATTTCAGGACTAGCTGCATCTGCAGAAGAAGTGTTTGGGAAGGGAAGACAGCAGCACGGCCATTTCTTGTTTGTATCTCAAGGTGTTAGACTGTCAGCAAGTTAGCCTTCATATCTTCTGCACATCTGCTCCCACTTTTCATTGACCTTAACTTTTAAACCCTAATTCCTTACAGTTGGCGTAGGTGTCTAAAGCAAACCACACAGATCTCTAGGAATAACCTCAGGTAGCTCTTCTACACCTTAAAAGGTCACTTTTTGGTCTGATATCTTGAAAGATTTTAAGTCCAACATTCTCCCCATGAAATAAAATTTCTGCTTGTGGGACCAGCTTGGATAAGAAGTAAGCCAAAGTCTGAAGTTTTTTCTGATGTTAAGGAAATTTACAATAAGCCTTAAGAATATGGATCAGAGCTAAAAGGAAGTGAAGGTGATAATATTGGTTATTACAAGGTTCTGCAGCTCAGTCCGTGAGGGATGGAAAACTATCAGCAGATGTATCTGGAAAGGCCAATGCGTTCATTGCCCTTTATTCTCCAGGCTTCACTAAAAAGGACAGCTGAGATCAGGCAAATAGCACAATCATCACTAAAAGCATAGGATAAAATTTCAGGTTAGGAATAGACAGAAAGCGTATGGATAGATTTGAAGTTTTCTGTTCAGCCAAGCCTGATGATCTGCATACTGTACCTTTCTGAGGCTGAATGAGATGCATCTAAGCAACCCCAAATATCAGTTACAATTAAACTGGCATTGTTTATGTCCATATGTGCATGTGCACTTACATGTTTGTGTTTGGGGCTGATGAAAGACCAGAATAAGCAAAGCAGATGAAGGAAAAGTGCTGAAAACCAGCAAATAGTGACAGATTGAATATGGGGAGGTGGTGGTAGTTAAAAAAAAATAAGGAAGAAAAGAAAAACATTTAAAATCAAAACATCCATAATTGATATTGATTGCTCTTTACAGAAATAGTACATTTGTGGCAGTTTTATATTTGATGCTGTTCCTGTCTTCTGAGGACAGTAATTTGGTGCTAATACTTCTATCAAAGGGTCACTAGACCAAGACAGACCACAAAAGAAAGCATTTAAAAACAATTTATAAACTAATGAGATTGTTAAATCAAGAGGTTTTCACTGAAAAGCCAACATTTACCAACATCTTCTGTTCCACGTATTTCAGATTCCACAGGGTAACAACTGTCAGTAAATATTGACTTATAAAAACAATGACTACTGTAAAATGATTTTCTTCTTCACTTCACTCTATAAGGCCAGTAATGTGTTGTTAATGAAGCACCCAGGGTGCACAGCATCACCTTTTCTGGGACTCTGAGAAACAACCAGCCATATGTACAGCAAATGTCTTTGGCAACACTCTGTGGCCTTAACTGGAATTTCTGAGCTGTTGTAGTTTTATGACTCAATCCTAATGTTATTTAAACATCATTTTTCTGTGTTTAATTTATTTGTTGTCTCTAGTGGTAGACACCGAGACTGGTGAGCTAGATTATATTAACATTTCAGAGTAATAATAGAAGAAAGCAATTATCTTTGGGTATAAAAATTATTTTAATTAGACAGTCAGTAAAGAAAGAATGGACAGACAATGATGAATCATTATACTGTGGTTTAATCAGACAGCCAGAGAGCTGGTCTGCAAGAGTAGCTCAAGAAAGTGCTTTGGCTGACTGAGAGAAATGTGGACAAGTAAAAAGAGTCAACTTCCTTGAGCCTCTTTGCATCACCAATAAAATAAATACGTTAGCCCATAATTTTTTTGACATCACAGGAAGACTTGGAGCTTGGTAAGAGTTAATGGAATAACATTCTTTACTCTGTCTTAAAATCCTATCAAACCAACAGTAACTTAATATGTGTGGGCCATTCCTCTGAGCCTTTGTTGGCATTTCCTTCTTCCTCAAGCCACCACGTATTGCCTCAAACCACCACCTTTTTCTGTCACTTGAGAAAATTTGAATGGATGTTCCCCTCTATGGCAGTGTCATTTGACATTGATTCCAGGTGAACTTGAGTATAATGCTAGGTATTGGTAGTGACTTTCTTGGTACTTGTTGTTTTCCAGACCTGAAGATGAGAAAATAGCTTTATGTCTGAGACTTACTTGTCTCATGTGAATGAGCAGAGGTTTCTAACACTGCAGACTGCATCCGTGGCCCTGCTTTATTCCTGCACCAATTTTCAGGTCAAATATAACAAAGTGATCCCCTAATGTAATGAAAGATGAAACCAGATGGTACTGCAAACTCAGTGTAATTTAGGTACTGTGTTAAACAGTATCTATCATATGATAAACAAGATCCATTTGCATATTGAGACTCTTGATAGCTCTACACAGAGCCAAAATGGACTGGATAATTCATCATGATATTTATCAGCAGGCAGAGACGTGCAGGTTAGTGCCGCTCCAGAGTGTATGTGCTGCTCATTCCAAGAAAGGCAAAACCATGGCTCAACAGCAGCTCTTGGGCGCTGGCACTTTGAGGCTCTGTGCTAGGGTGCCAGTGGGGCTGAGAGAAACAGGAGGGACACCAGGGTGGACAGAGCAATTTCCAGTTTCCTGGTGTGCTGACACGTAGAATGCCTTTTCCTGCATAAGATGCCTCATTGCCTTGCCGTAACACATAATAAAGCTCAGTACCTAAAAATGGGATTCAGAAAAGTGAACGTAGTGGGTTGATAGTCTCCTTGGTTAGTCAGTAAGAAGGCTTGAGTAGAGTGATTGGGGAATATCTGCATCTCACTGGGGTTGGCAGCTTGAAACTCCTGCCAGTGATGGTCACTTGAATAGTAGCTTTCTGAAATTGATGGTTCTTCCTCCCATTTCCTTTCCAGAGAACCTCTAGACATTTACCCTGAAAGCTGGGCTTAGGATCTTCTAGATGACACTGGTAGCTGCCAGAATAGTAAATATTTTTTGACTATATTCTTCCTCTTGCTGGGTCATGCTGTTTCATTTTCCATTCAATTTTCAGTGGGCTAAAGAGATCTCCACAGCAGCTGGAGTGGAGGTTTCAGCCCTCTTGAAGGGAAATGATTGCCTCCTTATGGTGTGACACAGAGGGTGGAAGAATTAAGAGTCAATGGGGGATAAAAACGACCACCAGGAGATGCTCACTGTTCTTGACTTGATGGCATCAGTAGTCATTTAGTTGAATTAGACCAGTCCTCTAGGAGAAAAATAAAATCACTAAATCCCAGTAAAAAAACCCCGCATATTTTTGCCTTTCCACATGTGGTGTTTGAAGACCCATGTTAAGCACAGAAATACTCTCTCTGGAGCTTATCCTCAAGTACCAAAGTCTTGTAGAGATCAAGTCTCTCCTACTGGTGCCATAGCATCAACTTTCCCCTCTCCTTACGTTTTGCAAATTAAATCCCCAGTAGAAAGTCTTGGAGGCAGAGAAGGGCAGGGCAGCAGCTGACAGAGCGGACGTCTGAAGGCATATGGTGAGCTCCACTGAGGGCAGCTCTGAGAGACAAAAATTGTCTCCCAAATCAGAGGAGACATGAAGCATGGAAAAAAGAGTGTAATTATGCAGCTGAGAGAGACAGTGATCGGCATATTAGTCATTAACTCTTAGAGGAGGTACTGGAGTTTGAAGGGAGACTGAACTCCCTTTTCAGTGGCATAAAGCATTATAGATATAATCAACATTATTAGAGACACCAAAAGAGGTTAACTGATGACTGACTTTGAGACAGCCATCAGTAGACAGAGATACTCTGCTTTATTCAATGTTAAGACTGCTCTGACCAAAGACATCTCTTCCCACGTGACTCCAAGGCATACAGTTAGTAGACCTCAAAGTCCAACTCACCTGAGAATGGCAAGATCGTGCTGGCCAAGTCACCAGCTGAGCTAAGTAGCGCAAATGTATTTTAGCTGTGTTCCTTAATGTGTTTGTGAGAAAACTACAAACTGAGAGCTTACATCCCATGACTATTGACCGATGTGGAGGTCACAGGGTTTGGGCTAAGCTCATTACCACCCCAGCCTGGCCCTGATGGCCCCATGCAAGTTCTGGAGACGGGCCTTGCTAGCAAAGCCCTGCCAGTTCGACTGTCCCCACCATTCCCTGTGGGGCAGCTGATCTGCGTGGCCTATCCATAGTGGCTATCAGGCTCTGACAGCTGTTGAAAAGCTCCTCAGGGACATAACAGTAACTGTGGCAAGAGTCTCGGTTAATGCGTCTGAAGCAGGCACCAACCATGCTGAGGTCAGAACTGTTAGAGAGAGCTGATGACTAATGAGTCATTGGATTCTGTTTTCTGTTTGTTAATGATTTGATTTCCTTTAATTTATTCCTTATGCATTGAATATTTTCTACAAATTCTTAGTGTATAGCTTGCCTGAGCATTTGCTGTTTCAGCAAATGCTCTTACATAAACCTGCTGGCTAGACAGATGTGGAAAATGAAGGCAGAAAGAGCGTGAAAATACAAGCAGAGGAGAAAAACTCTTTTCTCAGATGGCATTTGTGTTTCTTTGACCCTCTCAGGCCAATCCATGAGAAACTAAGACAGACTCTGAGATGGTAGGAGAGCAGCACCGAGATGCTTCAGATCTGCCAGGTAGACTGTGCTGCTGCAGCCCAGCACAGGCTGTGATCTCACTGAACAACAAAAAAGCTGCCTTGCTCATGGACCTGGCCAATGGACCATGGACTGCTGAACATTGGCAAATACTAGCCCCTCACTTACTTCTGGTCTCATATTATTCTGGATTCATCTCCAATATATTCACAAAAATTCTGTGATTCTATCTGAGTGACCAGTGCTAGATCTGTCACACTGGCAGCACTTGAAATTCCTCACTCCGTTCAGTGGGATGATTTTCTTTCATTGTGAGCAACTCATGCTGGGCATGCCCAACTCCCCTTCCTCTGCATGGAGGGTGCAGAAATTTGTCTATATTGCCAGTTGTTTTTCATTCTCTCTCTGCCTTCCACTCACTGTTATTGAGCTTCACTGAACAAGCAGTAAGCAAATACTGAGTGTTCAGCACCAGCCTTTGGTTTCTGCACTTACAGCACATGACTGCCTGTGGAATCAAGCCCTAATTGAAAGAGTAATCAGGCATGACTTCTTGGTGATTGCTTTTAATGACCTCATCCTAAGCCCCTTCAGAAGACAAAGGCAGCTGAGGACATTAAGTGTCAAGGATGGTGCTTGTGTCTAGAGTTTTGGATCTCAAATGACTAGACTTTCTGAGAGTTGATGTTTAAACCAAATGACAAAGCCAGCTTGGAAGTTAAACAGTGATTAACCCTCTGCTCTCATACCTGAGGAGGCTAAAGTACTCAGTCAAGAAGTATTTCAAAATGAATGTAACTTTAGTTTCTGCACACAGTGGGAGATGAGAAGCAGAGAATGCATTTTGGAGAGGTTATTTACCATATTTTCACACTTACAGCTAGCAGGATAGCTGGGAGAAAAAAATATCCTTTTATTCATCCATCCAAATTATAAATGAGTGTGCATAACACACAGGGAGTTGGCTGAAGCATCCTCTCTTTTTCCTTAGTCCCCTGGGGCTGCTCTTTACCTTGTTGTTCTCCCTCTCATTTGCCTCTGTCTTTTATTTCAACCTTTATTATTTCTTACCTTATTCCCTTCTCTCCCTGATTTTGTGTGCATATCTAAGCTGTGAGTCATATGTATAAATACGAATTTACAATACTCAGATGATTTAAGATGTGCTCAAGCCCAAGCGGTAGAGAAGGTGGACAGTGCTGGGTGCTTACTGTACAGGAGGAGACTGGTGTGTGCAAATCGAAGATTAATATTACTCCTCATAGCTGACTATAAATTGCCAGTATTTACTGTGGCTAGAGGTGTTTAAAAACATAAATAAGAGAGAGATCTCTGTGTGACAGGGGTTTGTTAACAGAAATGCAGAAGCCTGTGTGGCCATGTAGCTTAGGCAACTTTACCACAGTTCAACTGCACCGTTTGAAGTAGTGAGGGTTGTGCCACGTTGACTTTAATGGCAGAAGTTACTCAGCACTGTGCCCGCTGCCTGTGCTTCTCAGACCATTTAAGTGTAGACAGTTTTGGACAGAACAGAATGGTATTATTTATTGTGTCACATCTACTTGTTTCTAAGAACAATTTAGCTGGACACATACAATGATGTATACACACTCCGAAGCCAAAATAGTACTAATCGGTACTCTGCCCAGTCACTCTCAGCTAATGAATCTCATAAAGTTGCTTTTCTCCCAGTCCCTAAATGCTGCTCAGCAAGGAGAATGGCCTTCTTGGCAACATTTCTGTATGAATCGTAGCAGAGATGGAAACAGATTTCTATTATAGTCACAGAAAAAATGTTGAAAGTGAAATTCTGTTATAGGCAGATGATAACGTTCTTTTTGCCAAAAGAACCCATGCTTCATTTTCTGCTTCGTTTAATGCATGTTATAAAACAATTCCACACAAGTTTATGAGCTGATTTTATAAACCAACAAAAATCTGTGACTGTATTTTATGCTAGACTTTGAGGTTTAATTTTCCAGAAGTGTGCAAATACCTCTGTCTCCAACAACGTACCTTTTCCAAAATGACTAGTGGTGAAAGTATGCATTCGAGGAGTGGAAGCCAGGGATTTTCTTCTTTAGCCAAGGCTTTTTGACCACTTCCTACACCTTCTGTGGGACTGAATTTTTGAAGAGCATCTTGACTATCTCACTCGCAAATTGAAAGCGGTATAAAGTATCAGAAAAGGCAAGAGCAGAAAGAGAGATAAGCAAAAGAAAGGGAGGAAAGGAGATCTACATTCTCCTGAGGCATATGAACTAAATGGGCTTTTTTTCTCCTTTCTGTATTTTTCCTGACCAGTGTAAACTCTTATTGGCTCTACTCATTGTCCTCCTCTTCCCTGCTGCCTTAAGAAGAAAGTGTCTCTGATTGGCAATTCTTTCTCCCTGATTTGCCATAGGATAAAACTGTCAGTTTTTAAGCAATCAGAATACACCTCGATTTCTTTTCACCGTAGTTGTCTTATCATCTTATCATGATTCTTCAGCTTTTTCTGTCCTAGTTTTTTTTTTTCTGTGGTGGTGAAGTGTATGGAAAAGTCAGATTTATTGCTCATTAAATGGAATCCCCCTATTTCTGTTGGACAGTTAGTAGGGAAAAGTGCTGATGAAAGAGATTTGGGGACTATATTGGGCTGTTTGCATTTCTGGACATAATTAGCTACTGTATAACTGACCTGTATAATCAGTACTAGTGGCCAGTGCTGTCTTGGAAGGTAAAATCACCAGAAGCATTTTTTTTATAGAGGCCTTCAAAGTCTCCTACTTTAGGCATCGTTGAGTCTGACTGGCAGTTGTCCCTCCTAAATACAGTATGCAGAGAGCGTCATTGTTTCTCTGAGAATGATCTGATCTGAAATACCCAAGGTAAGGTAGGTACTGGGAGAAGAGCTGTGGGCATCCAGCTCTGGGTATGCTTTAGTTACTGACTGATGAAATATAAGGTATTACTCCTGTCACCACCACACCTAAGTGACCCAATCTGGCATCCCTAACTCAAAGCATGTATATTGGTTTCTCTGAAGTGCAGGACAAATAAGGGAAGTGGGAGTGCTCACCGTGAGTGACGGCTGATGACCTTGCTGCCAGCAACGCAGTCTTTCCTCTGCTAAGGCAGCAGCCCAAATGTTGCCTGAGATTCTTCTGGTATCGTGGCAGAGGAGGACTTGCTAGAGGGGACTGCACAGCAGCAGAGCACGGCTGGCTTGGACACCTCTGCCCAGTGGAGCAAGCTCTGGGAATTCATATTCCACTTCCTCTTCCCCCTGCCAGTGCACTGGCAGCCTGTGGGCTCTAGGGCAGTGGCATTGCCCTCCCACTCACTGAGGTAGTCTCAGCTTTGGGGAGAAAAAAGTTTGCAGTTGCTGATGGGAAAGTGCTGCTGTCCACATTGCTTGCCTTTCACTTCTCTTTCTCCTCCCAACCCAGCTACAATTTTCCATCTTTTGCTTTCCACTCAGTCAGAGCAGAGCAAAACAAACTGTTTAGTTTTACCTTAGCTATGTGCTCCTCAAGTGTGTATATCCTGAAATCTCTCCTTCAGGGGACGATCATTTTTAAATGATGGCCAAACAATGCACTTTGCAATTTAAACTATAGCATCTGTGCTCTCCAATTAAAAAGCTGTTTCTCTAGCTGCACTTCATTATGCCAATCTGTGGTGGTGTGGTGTTTGTGTTTTTTTTTTTTTTTTCTTCCTCACAGCCTGAACATGTTAAAGGAGCATTTGCAAATCAAAAAACCAATTTGCACTAGAAGTAGAAGAGGAAGACCAGCTTTCTAGCTACACTGATACACAGACTGAGTTTTCCAGGTTGGCACAGTCTGGCACTCTTTTTCAGAAAGACATCCAACTCCTACTTGACTCATGTGTTAATGGGTCACATATTTGCATTTATAGATTATAAAAATTTACTGATTTTTCTATTTTTCTTAGAAAATTTCAATATTCTCATTAATGCTAATTCTACTGTAATCTCAGCTCTGTGTTATCAGCTTGTAGGTACTTTTTTGGGAGAAGATACCTGGTCTTTGACCTACTGCTTAGATAAAGTTAATCTCCTCCAACATTATTTACAGTTTTTCATCTCAGGAGTCATCTCATCCTTAGACTTAGTTTGAAGTCTTTTCAATAGATGTTTCTTAAAGAAAATTTTATGGGCAAAAATGTCTAATAGACAGAGGGTGGGATGTTCCCAGGTCAAATTTTGATGGTTCTATTTTCACTCTTGCATCCATCTCTCTTAGTGGCTTCGTTAAAATAATACTAATCTCAAAGGAATACAAATGTGACGGTTCACAGTGTTCTTGTAGGAGCTTGTCTTCACCTAGGCTCGTAAAACTGGAGAAAGTGGAAAGCTCTCAGAAGGGAAGGGGAAGAGGGAGTTTGCGTTGACTTTAGCAGGTCTGATTGATCTTTCTCTTATAGGTCTGCTATAGAATGAAAACCCCAAGCAAAAAATAACTGCTACTAAAAGGCAACATTACTCTGCACCTAGATCTTACATGTGGTGTGTGTGTATTTAAAGGTTGCCGTGGTTCTTGATTTCTTTTATATGTTAGTGAGTCTGAGTAAATTACCTTGACAAGGAATTCCACTGCTCAAGAGCACCTCTTTTTTTCCCCCTGTTGTTTGAACTGCAACATGCTGAACAGCAACATTGTAAAACTGTGTTAAACAGTTTGCAGTTAGCAGAAAGAAACAGTGAAAAGAACACTTTCTTAGAAAGCCCAAAGATAAAAATCAGTGAGAATTTCAAGCGTTACAGGAACAAAACTTTTTTAAAAGGACTTAATTCAGTGCATTAGACTGAAAAAATATTGAATAACACAGTGAAGCTCTGCATGGATAACTGAAGAAGGATTGAAGTGATTAGCATAATACATTTGTCTCATTCAAAGAGCCTGTGTTTTTGGTGGGGTTTTACCAATTAGAGGAGCCAATGCAGTCTGTGGTGCTCTGCGGTTATCTGTTTGTGCAGGTAACAGACACCCTCACTGCCACGTCCTCTGCCCCATCTTATCTCTTCCAGCATAACATCAGATTGCTTCTACCTGATGAAGCATGAGTGTGCTCATGAACCCTCATCTACCAGAAGGGAGGAGGCCATCAAGAATCCAACAAGCACCAAATGTGGTGAAAGCTGGGGTGGACAGACTAACCTTTCCCTCTCTACCACATGATACAGCTTAGTCTGGACTCTGGTTTTATCTGAACAATAAACTTGGGAAATTTCCCAGAAAAGGGAGTAAATGGCTCTTAGCTGTTCTTTTAATGTGGGATTTTGGAAGATGATTTCAAACCTATTAAAATTTTGATCTCTAGTAAGCTTAGTGTAAAATACCGGAGTGTATTAATTTTCTCACCCTCTATGCTGAATAAAATAAGAAAGAAATACATCCTAGAGATGAGATATAGCATTTTTTACTTTGAAGGAATGTTAACCTTTTGGGAACTGCTATGTCTTTGAGCATATCAAATCAAGAAAAAAGCACCACCAACAATATAATTGCTTCTCTTAGAGAGTATCTTCCTTTGCAAATAAGTATCTTCTAGGTGAAACAAAGGAGCAGCTAAAGGAGTAGACTATTAACACCTCAGTCATTGAATATCTATGAATATTGCCACATAACTTGCTGCTACCTGTTTTTATTTAGCCTTTTCCTGACAATTAGCCATATTTTCTCTGGGAGTTTTATCAGCCAGTTGTGTGTTACAGAAGTGTCCCCAGATGCAGGAGGTACAGGGACACTTGGGTAAACTTAGCTAGTGGTAGAATTTATTTTTTAAGATTTCTGTGCATTTTGTAGTAATTAATCATGATTTTAAATCTCTGTGGGCATTTCACAGTAGTTAATCATGGTGAGACAAACATCTCATTGACAGCAAGCAGCCCTTCTGCTTCTGAGAAGCCAGTTATGCACAGTCAGTATATGATCTGTCTTATGCATAGGTGGCATAAAATGGATCGATGCATCTGCAATAGACTTAGGCAGCAGGGAGCAGTAGTGTGACATACAGCTAAAAAGAGTATACTGCAGAATTTAGAGACTAAAATAAATAAACGACAGTGACCTTACAGCTAGAAATATTTGGTACCTAAAATGTGTCTGAAGTGAGACAAGGTGGAGTGCTAATTCCTTGGATGACTCTGAAGACACTCCAAGTTTTGTGCCTGAGACTGCTGCAGCTTAAATCCTGGGGTACACTAACTCAAATCTTTGCCTACCATGTAATATCTCCAATATGAAGAAAAACCTGAATGGGATTAAGACAAACACATTCGTTTATTTAGATTAGCCAGCAAAGTGACAAGTTTATCTTGATGCCAAAATGAAGCTATGCAAACCATTCTCCTGAGAGGAGGCATATGCAGGGGAGGTGCATGAAGCACTGGGCCATGTGGAAGAGAATGATCTGTACAAGAGCTGTGGCATGCTGTGAAATGTGCCAGCTTATAAATCCCTTTTGACTGCAGTTCTCTGGTTAGTGGCCCACCTTCCAGCGCCTCAGGCATTTTGTTGCTTCTTTGGTTCTGGCACTGGACTCTCCAGGTCGTTAAATAAGAACATGGACCCAAAGTAAGTGGTGACGTGCTCTAGAGACATGTGAAACCTGGCAGTGGACAGGGAGCACCTTGAGGGGAAAGAGAAATCTGTGATTATTTTACCCAGTGTGAGGTGACATCTCTGCAGTCCACACACTGCTTTCTGCTACAGACAGGAGATGAAAGATAGGCAGTGCTTGAGGAAGCTTTATATGAATAGGAAAAAACCCTGAGTACTGGCACCTGGGAGATATCTGGACTGCTTTTTATTTTAATGGAGAAGGATATTGTTACCTGAAGGTGAGCGTGAAAAAGGTTTTTCTCCTGTTACTTCTCACAGCTATCACAAAGTTCTGTTATTTCAAGAGAAACAAGACCAAACACGGAAAAGGATGATGCCATTTCTTCTTCCCTTCCTCCCTTTCTTTTTTCCTTATTCCCTTCCTTCATCTCAGCCCCCTTCGCCTTTTCTCCATGCCACTGATGCCATGAGTGAACTTCTAACATTCTGAAAACATCCTCAACAGCTTTCTGGCTGTCACATTGTTTGTATCCTTCCTTAGGATCTCCAGATCACTAAGTCTTCCTGAAAGCCAAATACTCGTTCAACAACGCACAGCACTCAGTCTTCCAGCCAAAATGCCCTATATACATTAACAGTACTGTCATTGCCCTTTATAACTTACAGCACTCACATTATTAAGTGGAGCCCCATACTTGAACACATAGAGACCAGATGCCCAGAGTGAGCGACAAAAGTAGCTAAGCATGAAATGAGTGGCACATTTCAGTGCTTAACCTCATATATGATACTCTGCAAAATTCACAAGCTTTTCAGAGACATCACTGAGAGCATGATCAAGTGCAAAATTTCTCTTCTTATGATCTTAAAAGCCAGGAGACATACATATATAATTAAACAAACACTAGAAAGGGTATGGAAAGAAATTTGTCAGCAGTTGAAGGAGAGGAAAGTCATGCAGTATTGAAAGATCAGTACTACCTACTGGGATGGGATGTGGGTTGGCTGGAGCAAAATCAGCTTCAGATAATCTGCAAGTGAACTGAAGCAGAAAGACCAAGGGGAAGTTACTGTACTGCTGCTATTTCTAGAGAAACCAATCTGAACATAAACTCTCAAACCCCACAAAGTCTCCTATGAGCACAGTAGCTTCTCTGGGTGGACCTGTCTACCAGTTGTTGCACAGGATTAATCCCCGTCCCCCGCCTGGTATAGATGGTCAGCTGTGCAAACCATTAGAGTGACTGGAAAGCAGATTAGCTCGAGTTATGATGCAGAGTAAATCTTTTTCCTTTTTGAGATCATCTTGTGCTTGGACTCCAGGACTGTCTTTATTTGTCTGGATGCACTAGTTGTTGTCTCTGAAAAATGGTAAACTTTCTGGTTTTGAATGTCTCCACTCTTCCTCCTAGGTAAAGAGGCTTCTTATACGGTGAAGTTGATTATCACAAATGTGTTAACATTACCACATATATTTCTAAGGCAGCTATTATGAATCTCTATATTATTACTTGGAATGTGAATAACACAATAAGAAATCTAAAATGGTAATACAGTGGCAGAGGATAAAATAAGTTAAGACTGTTGGCTAATGCAGTTTATAAGTTCAGTTATCTTCATCAAGTTGTCTCTACTGATATGCATCAGAACCTACAAATGAGTCTGGAGATAAATTTACAGGTGTGAGGGAGACTGGATCAGCGTGGAAATGCCCCTGCATCATCCTGCTAACCAATGAAGTCCTCTTTCCTTTCAGGGTGAAGTGAAACTTCTTGTCCCAAGGAGAATGATGTCTTGGAAAGTAAATCTCAGTGTCATGATACACTACTGAAGTTACTCACAAGGAAAAGCTAAGGTGGAGGTGTAGCGTAGGCTCTGTCCCTCAGAAGAAAGGGTCTAATTACCCTTCAGCTTCACAGACATAAATATCCTGGAGCTGTGTCTCAGGCAGATCAGTTCTCTTGCATATCAGATACAGCAAAAAGGAGAAGAGCCATTTAGCACACAGCTCAGAGGAGCAGTTCCAAATAATAGAAATTCAGTTCAACCCCTTACAGAAAAATGTTTATTAAAATTAGCTAAACACAGAAAAATTGGATTATTCTAATAAATCAAAGGCTTTTGGATGTGTTACAAGTGTGGCAATGCTGAGATCGTGCTTGCAAGTAGAAGATGGAGTGCACAAACTGTTTACCTTCTTTGCCCGACATTGTTCCACTTAAAATTAGGGTCAATTAGTGGCCAAAATAATGAGCAGATGGTTATTCTGAATGATCACAATTTGATTTAGATACTGGTAAGACAGGAAGCGAAGACAAGTGAGTTGTGCCCAGGGCTTCAGAGCCCACTGTATTAATACCGCTGCCATTATCATCCTGACTCTGAGAGATGCCATGGCCGGACAGTCCTAGAGGGAGAGAGCAGATGAGACCAGGATCTCTGGCAGCTTTGTCTGGCTCCCACATGCCTTTTTGAAAGGCACAAGTTTGATAGCTGTCCTCATCCACTGTTTTGTTTTGGTTTGGGGTTTTTTTTAACATCCTTCCTACCCTATTTCTTCTCATTCCTGCCTTTCATCTTACCCTCTGTTTCAGGAGTGCTTGGTTTAGCCAGTTGACATGGAGGCTTATGAGTCTTATGCTGCTAAAAGCAGCATATCATATAAAACAGATTAGCTCTGGTAGTATACTGGCAATTTTTGATGTGGCTGACAGAGGCAAGAATTGTGCCTGAATTTCTCTAATGTTAATATTACAAGTAAAACTCAGAAACCAAAGTTCTACTTTTTGGTTTTCCCGTGGTTTCTTCTACCCTGTTGTATATGCTTCATTTGTTTATCTTCAGAAAAGCAGGATCAGGTCATAGTAAAATCTTCAGGCTATCTTCATGAGCTTTCATCTTTTTCAAAATCTTGCCAGCATGTTCTGAAAATGTCACACAGTTTACAGGAATTTTAACATAGGTATTCATAGGATTCCTCAGTGATGATGCATTTGTGTTGGGTAAGGTTTAATAAAACACCTTATTTATTTCTCCAAGATGCATAATGCCATCAGAGATGACAGGCTTTACCTCTGCACTTTAGGAACCAAATAAAAAAACCCAAAACCAATGGAAAAACAAAAATTTCAGTCACTTGTCTTTTCAAAATAGCAAAAACTGTGTTGCAGTAATTGGTAATTGTTATTGCTGTCACAGTAAACACGGACATTTTTCTTTACTCTATATTCCTTTTAACTTGGATATTCAGTGATTAATATATATACAATTTTGTATGGAAAATTCTTGCAGCTCTATATAAGTCTTCTAGACCAAAGAGTCTGTCCCTGAAATTTACTCTTTTGATGGGAGACGGCCAACTGATTTCTTGTTGAGCCACTCCATATTCAGTACACATTCATCAAACTGAAATGTTTATTGAATAACTTTGTACAAGGCAGGGCAGAGAGAATGGTATCTCAATAAATGCTTAGACAGATTTCCCCCATGTCAAAGGATGTAACATATAAAATAGTATTAAGATAAAAATCTAGGGGGGAAAAAAAAACAAATAGGAACTTCTCTGTGTGAAATCTGAAGAAAAATTATGACTCAGTCACATCAAATTCTTTAGGAAAATTTGGTCTTTGCTTCTTGGTCAAGCTCCTTCAGATTGTTAGTACCTAAATAATAAAAAGCAATAAAGAGGGGCCATAAATACTGTGAAGTACTGCTGTGTTGCTATAACAGGGACAGAAATCTTGGTATTGCAAATGCCAGTGCCTGCCATACTTATAACTTATATTAATTCATCAAAGACCTTATAGAAACTGAATGACATTACTTCAGAAATTGTCTTTGATACTATGAGCTGACCTACTTCAAAAATCTTTTGCGTAGGAGTTGAAGATGTGTAGGATCCAGCTGCCATGATACCAGAACCCTATCCCTAATAACTAGTTAAGGATACCATTATCAGCTGGTTTAACACCATCGACTGAAGGCTTTTCTGTGACGTGATACATTAGCTCTCTTTAGCCCTCAGCAAGGAATTCACTTTATTTTCACAAATTCTGTGTAAACAGACTACTTGCAGGTAGAGGCAGAGGGTCAATTGAAATGAAAACAGCTCTGACAAGAGAATTGAAACAACCTGTTCAGTCCTTCTGAGCTAAATGTAAGAGATGCTGAGATACTTGCACAAATTAAATGTGAATGCTTGGTTTCTCTCATTGCTTTTCATGCCTGCCTATGGTAGGCTGGTGCCTGCAGCTCTTTAGTATCCATGTGTCACTGCCTTGACTGTGTTAACATCCAGCATGCTAACCAGATTTGACACTATAAATCTACGTGGCAAAATTAGTACTTAGTGATTTTTGTATATTTTTTTATAGCTTGTATATTTTTAGTAGCTATTTTTGATTACTTTTTGCTTTATAAAATGAATGTTCAGCACTTAAGGAAGAATTTCAAAACTTTGGAGAAGAAATATTTGTACAGTAAATGCAGACTAATACCATAGATAACAGGCATGTCTGTCATAAATTTAACTGCATAACATTGAAAATTGACCATGTAGATGAATAACGTACAGCTCCAATGGAAGTAATTTAAGTCTTCAATATTTGAAATCTCGCCTTAACCTCACCTTCATTCAGACTATGAGCTGGCAATGTTTTAAACTCCTTTCACATTCCTTTTTTGGCTTTGGAGACTGAAATTTTCTGCATGTTTGCACTACAACAGGGAAAACAGACTTACTTGGCTTTCTGAATTAAGATTCCTTATTTTCTGTTATCTCTGTAAAATCATCTTCTATAACCTCCTGTTCCTTATATTATTCTTCTCAGCCCTCTGCTCTTCATAACATTAATCTGAACAGTCTACCTGTTTCAAAGTTAATACAGTCCCTCCAAAAGAGGGTACGTTCAGCTCCATTGCAAGCTCAGCATCTTGGAGTATTGCCCTTATGCTGAAGGAAGAATTTAAACCTTTCCAGGGTAAAAGAGACCTATCCATCTACGAGAAATTCTAAGCAGGCTGTGCTAAATTTTGTCAGTGTTTCTCTTTTCTGGGGCAAGTCAAGGTTTGGAACATGCCATTGATTTATCGCTTTTATTAACATGATGGAACACGACGAGTGCTAGTGTTGAGATTACTGCACTGTCCTATAATGCAATTATCAGCCATTATCAGATGTAGTTAGCATGTCTGGGGCAATGTATTAGGCCACCACAACTGCTTTTTAAAAGGAAGAGGGCAATTATATTGAGTGCTTGTTGACTTTCCAGTCTAAATTCTCTTCAAAGTAAAGAAATGTTCACACTAGAAGAGCTGAATCAGGGCTCTACATGAAAACATTTTTATGGATGGAGAATTGCTGTTAGCAAAGTGATGACATGGGAAACCAAGTGATATGGCTTTAAAAATGTGGATACAACCAGTACAAGGAAAAATTCTGGCAAGATCATTCATCCACAGAGCTTCTACATGTTACAGCTTGTACAGGAAGATCAATAGCATGGCAAAAGTTGATGGAGGGCTGAGGCCTGAAAAATCTGGCATTTTTAATCTAATGTGTTATTGAGTAGTGAAAAAAAGAGACAGTCAGGGTGGATGGAGAACAAACACATAATATTTTCTCTTTTATACATACAACAAGGAAAATGAGAAAAGTTTATCTTATTTTTCAAAGGTATTGTGGCAAAAACCAGTGACTGAGGAAAGCTGTGAGAGTTGCTCACAAAGATATCCAACTTGAGAACTTGCTATTAAAAAGAGTAGATCTAGGTGGAAGTCTGAAAGAAGCCCAAATTGATCTATCACCTGCAGTCTTGGGCCTGATGCAGTTCAAGTGATTTTCTGCATGATCTCAGCAGAAAGTTTACCTGCTAGGAATAACTGGTGGTAATCAAATGACAGGGCAAGTGAACACTAAGTATGTCTTTTCTGCATTATCTCCTACCTACGGTACTCCCCAATCCCATTGTACTCATTGCCTGTGGAAAATATGACTGGTTTTTTTTTTTCAACTAGTGAGTAGACAGGACTTCTTGATGTTTTAAATACTTTTATTTCCCCTTCCAGTGCTAAGAGAAGACACCATATATGAGCAGCCATTTTTTAGGCTCCCACTCTACCTTAAACAAGGAAGGATGCAGGAGTGAAAAAGCAGAAAAGATCCCAAAGTTTCCTTGAGTCCCACCTGACATGGAGTTGGGTGATGTCCACGTCTGTGCACTCAAACCAGGTGCTCTGAAGTGCTTTGGGGATTCCTTGTTAGTTTTGACCATCAGGTCACTCAGGGCACATGCAGACCTTGGGGCATGAAAACAATGTGAAGAATTAGTCTGTTCCAATGAGAGGTTGCACGTCTGGGAAAAAAGATGGGAAGTTGTAATGACAGCATGAACTGGTCTGCCCTGGGAAGCTGTGCCCCTGAAGGAGATAGGAGTCCCATCACCAGTCATCACCTGGACCTGAGCTTCCCAGACAACACTGTGGTCAAAGTGCTAATGGGATCCTTGGGCATCTGCTAAAGGGAATGTTGAATAACAACAGTGACTCTGTTACGTATGAACACAGTGGAAGGCAGTTTTCAGGCTAATGCTCCAAGAAAGTTACTGAAAACCTGTGGTGTTCCAGGAAGACCAGCAGGACTAACATCTACTAGCTGGCAGCTGACAAAATTACAAGTCAGGACAATGAGTAATTTTAAATATTTTTTCCATAGTCAGATCAAATATCTGCTGTAGCAATTTATGAGAGGTTTCAATAACTACATTTTCCCCTGGAATCTTTTTGAAACAAGGTAGTTACCTGGAGAGATACTCCACAGTTGCTGGGTTTGAACCAGCATCCAGTGGCCTCTGCTTGGCAGTCAGAAAAGAGAAACACAGTAGTGCCTTGGAATCTGCTAAAGTTTCAGATTTTAAAAATGCAAAGTATATAATGCAATATTTGATCCGGCCAATATAATCTGGTCACTCACAGAGATGCTCAAATGTTGATGACCAGCACCAACTAGGTATTGACACTGCACTGTGCCCAAAACAAAGGAGCCTGTGCTTGCTGCTTGGATGTCTTTTGTCTACAGACATACTGTAATGGAAATTTATCTTCCTGTGCCGTCAATTGCCTCACAGTGTTTGATTGCAATATTGTACTGAGGAGAAATGTTCTAAAGAGTATTATTTTTGCTCTTTCTTCTTTTTTATAAGACAGTCTCAGTCTGATTGATACCTTATTATTTTGATAGCACAAAGTGGAGGTGATGGTACAGAGAATTCATCTGAAGATAAAACCCAAAAGGTGATTTTTTGTGTGTAAAGTACTCTGATACCAGAGTGACAAAGATGGCAAGAAGGCCAACACTGAAGAGAATCCAGAAGAATTTATTTTATTATGGGAGATAGCTGGCAAAGCTGCAACCATGCTTAGCTGTGCAGTATATGTAAAATTATAATAGTTGCCATTTATATACTTTGACTTGAAAACAGGCTGATGTGCCATTTCTCTGTGTACTGATATTGTGTGTTTTCTGTACAAGATTACTTTTTTATCCACATGCTGCATGCCTGGAATAAATCAAAGAGATTATTCCGAAGTGAACTTCTTGTAATAGTATGTATATTAAATTTATACATAACCTCAAATAAAGCAGAGATCTGCATTATTAAATGTATGAGTAGAGCACGCAGTAACAGTATTAATTTTATTTAATGTTATGCCTACTATATTGAGTTAAAAGATAGGAAGATTTACTAACCATTTCAAGGGAAGTTATTGCATTTTGATACTAACATTCTCAGCAGTTTATTTATTTTTTTTAAATCAGTAGTATAATAATGAAGAAATAACACAACAAAGCAAATTTCACAGGCTGTTGTAGTCGTCTAGGTCTGGCTGAGTCTGGCTGTCTTGTAGGGGCTGAGGGAGACAGTGGGGCTGGACAAAGGGGATAATGGGTTCAGCTCAGACCTCGTCCCCAGGATAGCTGTGCCTATGGCGGGGTTGGGAGGTCCCCTCCATGGACATAGCTTGGAAGCAGTGAGCCCGTAGCGAGTGTTGCAGACAGCTTGGGATTCTCTCACATCCTCCAAGGATGGGACTGCCCCTGGCTGTGGTAGTGGAGAGCTGGCCCTTAGCCCTGGCAGCCAAACCCCTGGAGGAAGGATGTTCTCAGCACCTTTACAACAGTGGGGAGAAATATAAGAATTTTTTTGCAGTATGGTGGTGAGGCATTGGAACATGTTACCCAGAGAGGTGGTAGATGCCTCATCCCTGGAAACTTTCAAGGTCAGGCTGGACAGGGCTCTGAGCAACCTGATCTAGTTGAAGTTATCCTTGCTCATTGTGGGATGGTTGGACTAGATGAACTCTAAAGCTTCTTTGGACACAAAATACTCTATGATTCTATGATTCTATGATTTTATGAAATAGGCAAAGCACAGGCATATCTATGCAGAGATAATGTAGTGAGCTTTGGGGCATGCATTTCTTGTTTCATGTATAAGGCACCAATTTGAATTATTGAATGTATGAATAGAGCAAGCAGTACGAGTATTAACTGTACATATGTGATCCATTCCTTACAATCCATTGCTCTATGACATAAATACCTGCTGAATAACTCCTCTGTTGTACCACGCTTCTGATTATTTTCACACAAATATTTATATGATAATATGCTCTACTGCTACAGATGTCCATCTTTTCTTTGGTATTTTCCTAGTTTAATCTGAGAAGAACTTTGGGTAATGAGTCAAAGCAGAGCATTTGATTCCCACACGCATCACTCCGAAGCTGCTGAAGGTGACAAGAAATGATGTAATTTTTCCCATTCACTTTCTTGGGGTGCAGGCTGCTCCCAAAACTGGGGTCTCCACTTCCTGGTTGGTTTGTCATTACACATTCTTCTCCAATGAAAACTATATAAATAGCAAGTGGTGAACAAATCACCAGATGCCCACTGTCAGCATGATGGGGACAAAGCCACAAAAAATCCTTGTCCCAATGACACTGGGTTTTAGTCCTGCTTCCTAGAGAGTTTTTCTCCCTCTTCTCATACCTGGTGACACACTTCTCATGACTCCATTAATTTCAAGGTGCTCCTCAGCCCTCTGCCTTGGGCATATGAGTGTCAGGGACATCTGGCTTTGAGAAAGGACATGGGCATGTCTTTTTGAAATCCTCTGTCAGAAGTCATGGAGTATAAGACACTCTATGTGTTTGGGTACAGGGCATTTCACTCCCTAAGCTTTGATTCCCCATGTGAAGCAGAATCCTATTTTCACAGATTTAAACTTGCTATGGTGGTGAAAAAGCAATTACATAGCAAAACACATATAAAAATGATGACAGTCATCTATCTTCCTGAAGCTCTTTGCAGTTTTATTCAGATTTATAGAAGGCTTTCCCACCAAATGAAATCTTTCTGTAAAACAACTTCATCTGCCAGAATATCGAGTCATCAGAATGTCCTCAATGATGAATCATTAGAATGTCATTAAAACGTGGTTCTTAGTTGTAGTCTTTTTTGGAATGCAATAATCTAAGTCATGGCAGCACACTTAGAGCCATCTAAACACTTTTTGAAAGTTAATATACTTTTCACTTAATTACATTTTCAGATTATACAGTCATTTTGCAGTGATTCATTGTAATTATCATCTGTATTTAATTTAAAGTAAAAAACTGTACATAATCATCTTTGGCACAAATACACTTTAGTCAGTGGGTTTGTGGCAGGGTGGAATTAACCCTACAAAAAGGTGTTTTCACATCTAAGTTTTCCCATACAAAATATTTGTTAAAATACTCCTAATAGTGGTACAAAAATGTGAATAATTGTAGCTGTTCATAGCTATGTACAAGAGATCCCTTCAAATTTGTCTGTAAAAATCACCCAGATGTAATGATTTAGGGTCACAAGAAACAATATGCCTTTAACTCTCATCTTAGAGGTTTCATTGTTAGCAAAAACATTTCTGACAGCTTCTCCAGGAGCAGACTCTATCTTTACATTGAGTCATCAATTGCAAAGTAGAGCACATCCACAAAATGGACTATTGGGCAGATGGTTAGTAAGGACAACCTGCATCAGGTATCTGAGCACACAGCAAAGTAAGCAGCAGATATAGGCAATGTTGACAAAACAATATGCCTAATTCAATTTGCGCATAAGATAAAATGACATGTGGTGAGGTTGATTGTGCAATATATATTTTGGATAAATTCCACTGATTTTAACAGAATGGGTTAAACTGGATCCAAAGACAGAATCTGATCGGATGTAAAACATGTATTACCTCTTAATTCCTGCTGATTACTACATTGGTTTCTAAAGCCTGAATAAAAACAACCCCATACCAAATATGAACATGCCTGAGGTGAAGATCATTGACTTTTCTTGGGTATGTCCTCTGTTTACTTTTCATGAAGAATTTCCACTGAGCATGTGCCTTTTGAGATAGTTTAAAAGATTTCATGTTATCAAAGCCCCATGGCTGGTTTCCAAACAACAGGCTACCCTAGTGATGATTCACAGTGGATCGCTCTGTGCTGATATAAAAAAGAATAGTTTTAGTCCTGCATATTGTGATAGTGAATCTGCTGCTATTGTGGCAGCTTTTTGTCTAGTGGTTTTATCTACTAACCCTTGAAGAGAATTATTATCCCAGGTATTCTGCAGCTGAACACTTAAAACGATTCAGTTACAGAAGCACGAAATTTGACTTGCTACTATTATGGTTATTCGTACTATTGTAGCTCTTGAGAAAGGACTGGAACTTCATTGAAATGGGTAATATTTGAACTTAGAAGAAGAAATTTTCTTCTGAGGGTTTTACAGTTATATGTAAAAAGAGATATAAAAACTTGTTAAAAGCAATAGGAAAAAATGGAGGATATCCTAAGAAATTTATGTCATTCTAAGGTTGGTTGGATATGCAACCTCGTGGTCCTGAGTAAATGGACTTTATTAAAAATTTAATGAATGAATGAATAAATAAATGTCAACTGTCCCCTATCTACCTTCATTAATTTGTTGCAGTAAATGAACCATTTACAAAGAACTGAATGGCTCATAGCTCTCTGAATTCAACATCCTTTTATTTGTCAGGACATTTGCAATTGAGTCAGACTGACAGAGCTGCTGCTCTGTGGCTGAAGTTGGTTTTATTGTGTCAAAATGTAATGCTTTGCTAGGCACAATATTGTTGTCAGTCATATATTGGCAAAATTTTCTTATGCTTTACCATCTCAAGGCTGAAGAGAACAGTCTCCTGAATCCCAGCTTTTTAAATTCTATTTTGGAAGTGGCTTAAATGAGACCATTTAAAGCCTCCTGAGCATGTAATAAAACTCGCATGTAAGAAGCAGGTGTGAAGAAGCTGCTGCAGTTCAGGGTCCTGCTGTGGCTCGTTTCACTATTGCTCACTCATGAAGAATCAGGCACTTCTGAAAATGCTGCCCACCATCCTTAATGTGCTTGGAGCACTTTGCCTTGATCTGCAGAGCTGTCTTGTACTTCACATCCCGAGGGAGAGTGATGGCTGCATTCATTCATTTGTATGATACACCCTTTGTTCAGGTATTTCTACTGCAGTGTCTGTCCTACAGAATATTAGGACCCTGGGCCTGGGTGAGGTTCCTTTCAGAAGAAGGACCTAAGATAGCAATCAAAATGATGAAAAGCTTCTCCACTCCCAAAATACAGGTAATGCTCGCTGGGATAACAGTTGTCAAGACAAAGTATAGATGCAATACAGCATTTAGCTTAACAGATAAGTAAATATGAAATATTTTGGTGAACAGCTAGGAAAGGGGTGTCTGGCAGAAGTTCGGTTTTGGTTTGTGTGCTTTGCACATAGGAAATTCTTACTGGATTGTGCACATTAAGAAAAACATCAGAGTCCCAAGAGCATCCCACTTCCTGGAGATTCGGGTGCCAACTTGGAGGTAGCATGGCTGAGCCCAGCCCCTTCCTTTGGTGACCTTGGACCCATGCTTTCAGATGGTGCTGTGAGGATGCCCCAGCCAGGGCCAACCCTGCTTTCCAGGGGAGATGCTTTTAAACTGAGCAACAGCCAGCTGGCCTGGCCTGACGTATACCACTGGAAAGAAAAATGACAAGACTTGTATCTAGGAACCTGTTTCCAACTGCATCTGAAGGTGCATGGTTTTTTGTGTTTTTTTTTGGTTTGTTTGTTTTAAAGACAAAGGCCAATTACATTTCTATAAATTGCAAGGGAAAAATTGCACTTTTCACATAATGTCACACTGGTATGCATCAGCTTGCAAAATGATAATCTATCGGAGAGCACTAGTTATAACGTCACTTGATGTTTTCTATCAACCAGGTTTACACAAAGAAGGAACACAAAGAAGGAAAGTTTATCAGAAGAAACTCAGGAATTAAGGGCCTTTGCATTTTTTTCAGGCTCCTTGTTCAGAGAAAATTCACGTAAAACTGCAACGGTCCTTGTCTTCCTCTTTAGCTGTTGCTGACACACAATATCAGGATTAAAGCTTACTAGAGACACCAAAGTAGTTTCTCAGAACTTTAATTTCTGTAGTGACTCAATATGTTGAATGTCCACAGTTGTTCAGAAAGCAGAACATTTGACATTTCTGGATGGAGGAAGGAGCAAACTTAGATCCCGGAGCCTTGATTTTGCTTCATGGAATGCACATCCATTTGAAGGATGACAAACTGGCAAGGAACTACTTCCATGGAGTTAATGGGTTTGGGTAATAACTAGAAGGAGGCAAAATGACTACCTATTGTCTGTATTTTGGCAGTTCAGATGCTAGCACCTCATCAAGTCTGCACAGAGCCAGCAGGCTCCAAAAAGTAGGCTTTGCTGCTTTTATTGAATAGAAAACTTGATAGGTCACAGTTAATACACAACTCATGTTTCTTGAGAGAAACATGGAAGTAGCAGCAAAGGAAGATATAAGACTCAGATTGGCTAAAAATCATTGAAAAAAAGAAGGTGAATTACTGCAATTCTATTCTCTGAGGGTTAAAGACTCTTAAACCAGAAAGGTCTGGCAATATCTCTGCTAGCTCTGGAACATTCTTTTTTGAGAAGAGGTAAATTTATAACAACTCATATTCCAGCAAATAAGCAAAGACCCCAAGTAACCTCCTAGAACTGCTCCAGGTTTGTTTTTTCGTTTTTTTTTTTTAGTGTGGGCAAAGCTTACTGTTACAGAGACAAGTTGTCTTCCTGTCTATTACCGACCAGTGCAGAAATGAGGATTTATCCCATGTCTGTGTGTCTGTGTTTAGATATAGATTTGTAGTATTTTACTTCACAGTCTTAGGATGTAGTTTAAAGATGCTGGTGCTCTGTTTTCTTGGGGCATTTTTCATTTCATTTGATGGCCCTTGTAGAACTTGAGTCAAGTCAATTCCCAGAGAAAGGACAACATTATTTCTACCTAGGATTAGCTGTTTATTTGAGGGATTTCCAAGTGCTACACTAGAGCAAAACCGTATAGAGAGAAATGGGCATGTAAAATCCCTTCTAGATATATCAACACTGCAGTCTGGTGTCTGTCTATAAAGTTGAAAGGAAGAAGACTAAAGTGTAAATAAAAGCATTTATAAAAATACTGGATTAAAATCACAACAGAAGAAAGAAATATTAAGTTCCTAATTTAGAGTAGCTTCTTGCTATATTTGAGGGACTAAGGAAATAATGTTCCAGTAGTCATATGCTTTAGCCATAGAGGAAATATATTGAATCTGAGAAAGAACAACCCATGTGCCAGTATACATTGGGAGCTGACCTGTTGGAGAGCAGTGTAGGGGAAAG
>NW_009725901.1:144656-151102 GCF_000703405.1 Apaloderma vittatum | reverse complement strand
GCTTCCATCTCCTTCCCCAGCAAGCGCTCGACACACACACAGACCCAATTTCTCATTCTGCGCTGCCTCAGCCATTTACTCATTAAAAGGTCATCACAAGCACTAGTTGATTACACCGCTTCTCCATAAAAATTTGACAGCCTGCCTGCGCTCAGAACCTCATGAAAGGTCACGGTGCAGGTTTTCTCAAATGAATCATCTCTACCTGATGAAGCAGCCCTGACTGACTTTTTTCTTTTCTCTTTTTTTTTTTTTTTACGGTCCCAGAAGCTTATCTGTGGTTGTGATGTTGCCTAAATATTAATCCTTCCTCTCAGATCAGCCTGGATTAGCAGAGTTGTATCTCTTTAATCACGGGTGCACACACTTAGGACAGACAGCTGCTTTGACATACTTGGCCGGGAGTCCTGCCCTCTCAAAATACAGGGAGTGCAAACAGGCAGGGCCACAGCTACGCACTGCCTTCATCTGCTGGAATGGCAAAGCGCCCGTTTGAGTTTCTTGCACCTTCCCTTTGCGCAGAGGTTGTAGCAATAATGGACGAGCAGCTCTGCCAGCCAGTTGCACCTGTACCGTACTTTGACATGTGAAAAAGCAAAACTTCCTTAATGTGATTTTTATTTATATTACTTGGGAGAGAGAAAGGAAAAGTGTTTTGGTTGCCCATCGGATGATAGTTTTGAGATTTTCCTGTGAGGAGATATCGATGCAATAAACTTAGCTCCATGTTGAGGTAGTTTGAGAGCAAGGGCTGCAGAAATACAAGGCTGGATGGGGTGGCGTGTTGTGCCATCAATCCAAAGGTGTTCCTTTGGGGTGCAGATCGGGATGTGGCCCTTCATCATCACGTGCTGGGAAACGCCGTGTTCAAAGTCATGCAAGTGATAGTTTAGAGTATGTGAATAAAACTGCCTTCTACTTACCTAGCGTTAAAAGCTCTATCTTCTGCTGCTTAACCTTTTAAAAAGTAAATGACCTAGAAAGTTCTGAAGTTGAATTTCAGTATTTTGAAGTGCTACTTTTATTTTCCTGAGAAATGAAGTTCCCAGGCAAGCTTGCCCTGTCTTCCATGTGGGTTTCTCACATTTAGTCTCAATATTTCTAGAGTGAAATTCTAGCTCTGTTGAAGCCAGTGACAAAACTCCCATTGACTTTAATGGAGGCAAGAATTCACCCTTGTGGCGTTCTGGTAGCTGAGCAGTGTAGAGAATTGATTGTTTGTCAGACTCAAGTCGTTTGCTTACCAGTGTTTTCCTGTCCTTACCACTTCAGTTTTTTTTTTTTTATTACTTGAAGTAAACCAAACAAAGCCAAACCCTCTCAAAAAAAAGAACCGTGAGACAAAACTGCTAGTAGTATTATCAAAATCAGAATTTATGGCTTATTGATCAGCTAAAAGAATGAGAAAAGGAATAAGCAATACTCAAAAAGAAAATGATGCTCTGCCTGCAGAAAGAAACAAAATGATTTTCACTGACATTACAGCGATAGGTAGTTCAGCAGTTAAGGACAAAGGGGTGGCCAGATGATTCTTATTTCCAAGGCAATTTGAAGTAGAGCAAGAAATGGGTTGGGTTTTGTTGTTTTGTTTTTTTTTTTTTTCGGATAAGGAGACCTGTAAAAAGGCCAAAATACTGTTGACTTTAATTACTAGGTTATTGATTGGGATAACATTTATGCAAGTGCTAGAGGGAGCATATTCCTCAAGGAAGGTGCAGTAATGCAGGATTGCTGTTATTTTACAATTTGCTGAATTGCTAATAGCCAGCAAGAATGGAGCTGCATGAATGTAAAGCAGAAGAGTGGGCACTATTTTATGTGCCGTGATAAGATTTTGCCTGAAATTTGCCTTCGTGCTACACGGAGAAAGATATCTGATATCCATTGTAAGGAAGCATTCAACAATATTCAAAAGACTGGAAATGTGAAATATCTGATTGATATAGTTGCAGCCTAGTGGCTGGTATTTCTTTGATTTGCTTTTATGTTTTGAGTAACTGTTAATAGAAAGTACATAAAAAAAGAAGAATTTGGAAGAAGAGATTTTGGAAAAACTATACCCCTGAAGAGAGCAAGTTAATTAGAGGGTAACAAAAGAAACAAATCCGAATTAGTCGCTTAGAATGTCTGTGGTCACAGCCAAGAAGCCTTCCAAATGTATTTCTATTAAATAGAAAGCATAACCCAAAATCGTTTCTTCGCTTGTTAAAAATAAAAAAATACATTAGGAGACAAAAATGCTTTTAAAAACAGTACTTGGACATTTATGGCATCATTCTGTTCCTGCAGGTCACACTGACTTGTTTGTTCAAGAGCAGAAATACAGCGTGATCCTACAGACAAAAACCGCATTTTTTTGACATAACAGTGTTCATATTTTTCTGCCGCACACCGTGATGCTCTTGCCATATGCCGTATGTTTGAAGGCCTGTACTCTTGATCGTTTGTCTTCCCCGTCGAACACACACACATACATTTGTTGCCTCTTAAACTGTTCACACACGTATGAGAAGCTGTGTAGGTGTCATAGCCGAAAAGTAGCACAGATCTATCATACAGATTTACAAACCGCCAGCTGATTTGTGTTTTGGCTTTGGTAAATATTGCTGCTTACCTGGTAAAGTTTGACAGATTTCAGTCATGTTTGACAGATTCAAGGGAGAGTCCAGAGAGATCTAACAAAGAGAAACAAAGGACAAATAAATGTTGGAAATGTCTGCACAGTTGAGAATAATGTTACTCATTATGCGTCTGTCTGTGACTTTGGCTGCTTGTGACAACTTTTGTCCTTCACAACAGATGTGGATGGTGGAGTTGTGATTTTTGTTGCAGTTCTTAATAAATGTGACTGCCATAAAATATGTGCTGATCGAAGAATACTTTTACGGGCATTTTACCCTATGCAGGTTCTCTAAGAGAGTGATTTTCAGGAGAGAAGATTGAGGAGTAGTCAAAATATGGAATGGTACAAGAGATTTTATTCTGGAGAAAGAGTACTTGCACAGACCACGCTGAATGAGGAAAGGTGAAACATGAAGTGGAATTTAGGCTTCAGTAAGTCATGTCAGGTGGGCTGGTCTGTCTTCTGGATTTTATTAAATATCCTGCGCACATTTTGAACTAGCAGTCTGCTACCGCAGTGCTATTTTCCAGGTCGGGAAGGAACAGAACCAGGTGTGCCCTGGACTGCTGGTAGTTGATTAATGTGGGATCTAACAAGTCCCTTCTTGATATTCTACTCAGCCAAATTTAGCATGACACTTATCCCTTCACTTGCAATCTCTTCACTTACAATCTCTCTTCTTCATCTGAATTGATCTGTGCCATGATTCTCCGGTGTGTTAATGAGTTTTCTGTGTGGTGAAGTGCTAGAGGCCTTGTTAAACTCTGGAGACATCCTGCCTACTGCATTTTATTTATACTCCCACTCTGTTACTCTTGACAAAAAGAAGCTGAGTTGTTTATCTTGGTTTTTTGTCAAAAAAATCTGTTTTACAGTAATTTTCTCTGCTCTGGCTGCCCACAGAGGCAAATCCGAATATATTATTCACCTGTTATTTCAAAACCATTTAAACTTGCCAAATCTAAGTGGTGTTTTACACAATTCTGCTGATACTCTCAAAGTTGTTATTAACTGCCTCGGATGTAATTTTTGATCGCGGTTACACTCAGCAGAATGATGACAAGGCATATTCTTTTCCCTGTCAAACTGAAACAATAGAAGGGCAGGATGCCTGCCCTCGGAAACAAAATGTTTTGCAAGCAGTATTTGTGCAGAGTCTTTTTTCTTCGTTAAAGCTGAATGCAGCTGGAGCTCTCCCTGCCTGCTCCTGTATTTCATTGCTTATTAAATCCATCTTTACTGAGCTTGATTGGTGGTTGGGAAGGTGTTGTCTCTAACGTTAATCTGTGGTTTGGGGGCTGAGATTCTTTGCCATCCCCTTTGGAAATCCACATGGTGGTGAGAACGCAGACGTTTGGTGAAAGCGGTGGTTGCTTGTGTCTCTGTAGCTGGCTGGCTGCCTGGGATGGGCGCTTCTGCTGTCCTGTACTTCGGCAGGTGAATCTGTGCTGCAAATATCGCGCTGCTGAAATGTGTTTCATAGAGAAGCCCCATCCAGCAAAGCGTCGGGGACTCTTCAAACTTTTCTTAGGGCAAGGTACTAACAGCTTGTGCTCTTTCTGTCCACTTCCAGATGCTGTCAGTGTGATGATCAGTCTGTGTAGCATCTTACTATCCCACATTCCGTGTTTTTGCCTGTCCAGAGAGTAATGTGGAAACGGGCTCAAGTTGCACCACTGGAGGTTTAAATTGGATATTAGGAAAAATTTCTTTACTGGAAGAGTGGTGAGGCACTGGAACAGGCTGCCCAGGGAAGTGGTGGAGGCGCCATCCCTGGAGATGTTCAAAGAATGTGTAGACGTGGCACTTCAGGACGTGGTTTAGTGATTGTGGTAGCGTTGGGTAGACAGGTGGGCTTGATGATCTTAGAGGTCTTTTGCAATCTTGATGATTCTGTGATTCTGTGACAATGGTTTGCTAGGTCTGTTTCTCAATGTGTTACGAACCAGGCTTGCCAGCTTGGATCCTTGATAGAGAATCTAGTTTTTGTAGCTTCCCTAGAGTTTTCTAGGTCACTGAGAACTATAAGAGTAGAACCTATGTTATTAATTAGGCATGGAATTGTCATACAGATCAATGTTTGGTTTTTTTTTTATAAAGGTGAAATGCAACTGAATTTTAGTTATAAAAAATACTTGTCTGCTGTAATAATGAACGTAAACACGAGATGTAAAATTGTCCACTTGCGTGGAACAATTATTACAAACACTTCACAATGCTTATTGCAATTTGATTTGTTCCATCTTCCCCTTCCCTTGATTGCTAGATCTTGCAAAGAAAGCTTTTTTCTCCTCATACTTCTACTTTTACAATATCCTACAGAGCACTACAGTGCACAAAATTTTGTAGATACTTTAAAGGATGTATTTTCAGCAGTTTCTTTCAAGTGCTTAGAGATGACAAATACAAAGATACCCCAAAAGCCATGAAAGAAATATAATTGCCTGTGTAATTGCTGGAGCTTCTGTTACAGAGCTGCAAATTAAGTTGTTTTTATGGTTCTTTTTCCTCCTCTTCTCTTCTTGAGTTAGTCCTCACTGGTGAGTGATCCCTTTGCTTCCAAACTGGCATCACAGGGAACCCAGTTTTAAGCTGCTGTTGGAAATATTACACTGGTGTTAGAGGGGGGTGTGTGAAGGTAAATTTCTTTATATCCTCAATTTCTGTAAGAGAAATTGATGTGGAATACATGTGTGTCTGTGTGCTTGTGTATAAGCACACAAAACTATTTCAATTTCAGTGTTGTAAAGAAGACACCCAAATTTTCAGTGTGGTGGAGACAAATGGGTGCACTGGAGCCACCTTTCCCAGCCCTGGGAGTTTTGGAACCTACTTAAATCCAATTCAAATCCAGTTCGCAAAAAGCCTGAGAGATTTAAAAGAGATTTTAACAGGTGTTGGCAGGCTGTACCAGTGAAGAGGTGGATGCACAGGCTGTTTGTAGTATCTGGCAAGACACAGGTGTTCATCTCATCTGCAGCTGGAGAGAACCTTTATGGTGATATTTCAGTTTGAACAACCGCCGAGGTGTTTTAGGATCTCCTTTGGTCCTAGTAGCAGGGTGTGGCAAGGGCAGTTTAGAATAAAATCACCTCATCCCTGAACTTTTACTTACATTTGAGGCAGTGTGGGTAGGTACTACTTTTATCTTACTTTAGATAGGGATGTGGAAAGTTTTCCAGAAAGTTCCTTCAGTCAATTACCAGTTAAACCTAAAAGGGAAGGCAGGTAATTTCACAAATTGGAAAAAAATAAATACAACCCATACAGTGATCTACTTAACATAGAATTTTCTCTAAAAAACATGTCCTTTAATTCAAAAGAATGTTTTGGAAGCCTAAATCCACAGCTGCTGGTGAATATGTCTGTTTAGTGGTTCTCTGGAGCTGGAATAATACAATTTAATGAATAATAAGTGAATTATGACAAACAAAGAGTTTACCGTCTGAAAGCTTGCAAGTGTATTCTATAATGACAAACCAACATGGAGTGATGCCAGTATTATGCTTTTGGTATGAATTTTTAGCTCTATCAGTGTAGATAGGATAATGTAAAATAAATTTCACTAAGATATTTAGATTATGGGACTCTGCAGACTATAACAATCTCATGTTTACTGCAAGTATAAGAAGGAATTATATTTTTTTGTGGGTTTATGCCTATAGATTTTTTTTCTTGATTGATATATGCTAAGTCTTTTACGTATATTGCAGATTGCATACCAGAGATGAAGCTCAGACACAGAAAACCCTCTACAAAGATTATTTGACCTTTCTCTTGGTGCCGTCAGGGATATCACTTGGAAAAGATAAGTCACTCTCAT
>NW_009725901.1:134795-144625 GCF_000703405.1 Apaloderma vittatum | reverse complement strand
CCTGCTGACAGTTGGCAGACCAGGTGGTCCTGCATCACACAAGTGCAGTGTCTCGTATCCTGAGTCTTTAAAGATTGTGCAGGTATAAAGAGTGGCTTACTGGTGCTCTGAATTAAACCAAACTGTTTCATCTTAGTTTAAACAGGTGCTGTTTGCCTTGTGTTTTCTGAATATGCCCTGCTTTTGCCCCCTGAAATGTGCTCAATTTGCTGTCTGCGCACACTTTGGAGTCTCGTAGATCTTTTCCTTCGTGCTTCTCTTTCTTGTAGAATAACTAGAGCTTCCAAGCTGCCTTTTGGGGTCCCAGTAGGCTGGAACAACCTGCTACAGTCCCACTGTCTAAACCAGTGCTCTTTCTCACAGTAGCTGCTGCTGAATGTTTCTTAAGGATATACAACTTCTCCATAATAAGCAACTACTGATTAGAGTCATGGGTTTTCTACTTTCTCACTTCAGACTGTCACTAGCTGCTTCTGCTTCACTTTGAGCCAGCACACACAGTCACGGTCCAGAACTGCTGGCTTGTGGGCAATCTCGGCTTTCATGGAAAAATGGAAAGTGCAGATAATATTGTAACGAAGAAACTTGAAGTCTTGAATTGTGCATACCTGATGGAGAGCTGTCTGAATTCACAAATACACTGAAGCTGTACCTCTGATATGTGGAAAGTAAGCTCTTAATCTTTATTGAAAAGCTCTCTAGTCAAGTGATTAAAGTTATAGCTTTGTTAAAGCCCTTGCTGATCAGAGATTTTTAAAATTTTTAATCCTTTTGAAATGAACGCTATTTAAATTCATTTTATCACTTTTGCCAATTCTGTCTAAACCTGTTACATTGATGAGAGAGAAACCAGTAGGCCAGTGTCAGTGTTTACACAGGTAAAATTTCTTAGTGTGTATACTGTCGGTTTGCTTTTTTCCAGTTGTGCTTGCCTGTTCTTTTGGACGTTTTGCTCTTTGTAGTAACCTGCTGCCAAATCTTATGAAACAACACTTCCTTTGATATTAGGAATACTACCAGAACCTTGTAAAGAGTAATTCTATTCTTGTATCTGGCATTAAGAGTGTGTTGTTAAAGAAACTGCAGTTTGACATATCCAGCAACTGTACTGAAAATGGTTTCTTACAGGAAATAATGGCTTTCTGCTGAAACCACTAAAATGGAATTCTTGACTTGGCATCTTTGAAGGTACGGAGAGGCAGGCTGGCATAGCTGCGTGCCTGTTAGGCACATCTGCATGCTGACCTGCCTTCTAGACAGACCTGAATGAGTTTGCTTGCCTGACAGGTGCTGTGCAAAGGCTCATAACTCGCTTGCCAGGCAGGCAGGACCAGGTACCTGTCTAGGAGACATCGGCTTGTTGATGACCTGCCTCCAAGGCAGATCTGTCTAGTTCTCTCTTCCCTCTTTGAAGCGGCTCCATGCTGAGATGTATCCTTAGCAGACTGGGCTGCTGCCTGCCTGGGAGGGACTTGGGTTGATAAGCTTCTTTCTAGACAATCCCGAGCAATTATTTACCCAAAACATCATTCTTCCAAAAGGGGCGTTTAGAATGTGAACTTGTAAATGATGTTTTTAGTTCTGCCTGGTCACTGTGTCTGATATTTACTGTTAACCTCACATGTATAAGAAATATAACAAACAAAGAAGCCTTTCAAAAAAATCTGCTAATATAGCACAGAGCTTGCACATGCTTGTACCTTCTTCTGTGGCAGTAATCTAGCTGCCAAACTTGCTGAAGGGAAGGAAGGGAGTGGGGGATTTTTTTTTTAATGCAAAGTTGCTGTTCTGTTTTGAAGCACTAAAGGGAAGGCAGACACCGTACGTTACAGTGTTTAATCTTAGAAATTGCATATGATCGTTATGAGTCAGTTCTCAGTCACTTATATGGTATCATAAGTGCCATGTGCTGATTTTTAATCAAAGAAATGCTCTATTTTACTTGAACAAAAAAAAGCAATTCCTAGTTAACAGCAAAATACAATTTAATCCCTGTGCCTTTCCTAGAGAATTTCTGATTGCAGGTCAGACATTATACTTGAGAAAAGAATGTCATATACGTCCTCAAGGCCATGAACCTGCAGCAGTAAAGTCAGCTGATAGATCAGGGAGAGAATCAGATATGAAATATTTGTATGTTTGGGGCGATACCATGGTATATGTATGGCAATGTCATTCTGCAGGAGCTCGGCTGCACTGTCGTCGCTCTGGCAGATGTGAAACAAGCCCAGAATTAGGCTGTTCTTTTAGCTCTGCTTGTGTTTTATAGCGGAAGCAAGAGTCTTTCTTTAGATACGTTAGTCTTTTATACAGTACGACAAATCCCATGTATTTGGAAAACACATTATGTTAACTCTGGCGATGCAGTGGTTACCAGTAGGTATTGCAGTACCTGTTGGTCCTACCCCTTTCCTTCCTGTAGCCTGAGCAAGTTCAGTATTGGACTGATACCTTCCGTCACAAATAATTTCTCCCTCTTTTAAGCACCCTAAATCTCTTAGCTGGGGCACTCTGCATGAAGAGCACTTAAGGGTGGCACGCTTCATCTGGGCAAAGGTGTGCCCCTCCTCAGGCAGGATGCAGGAGTGCTCGGTCAGAGGACAGGCAACCATCCAGGGTGAGATATTCCCAACTTGGGGCTGGCCCAGTACGCGGTTGCCCTCGCGTCGCACACCTGGATGCAAGGACTGTTGCAATCTCTGCTGCAGAATTCTGCATGTAGGGTAGGGACTAAGTAGGATTTTCCACCTCTCCTTACAGGCACTCTGGTGAGTCTGTGTGATAGAAAAAACATAATTAAAGGAGACAAGCTTGTACTTGGAATGGAAAGCGGTGAAATTTATATTAGTTCTTTAGGTCTGATCTTAGTTAGTTTCATAGTCTGGAAAGGCATTTTCTCTCTTTTCTGCCCAAACTAATTTCATCCATCGGGTATAAGGAATAGAAATTAGGAGCCTAAAGTCATGCTGTGCTATCCAGAAATACAGATGTGATCCCCTTTATTTTTTTCTTCATCTTTCTTCCCCTCAACCTCTTTCACCCCATCTTTATTCCAGTGTATTTTGACTAATGATTATGGTCGAAGGAATTGAAATCTGCTCATGGGTATTTCTCAAGCAGACTAAGTTTGTCAGCTAAATTATTCATTGCGAATTAGCTCCTCGGAGGCAAGAACTATACTTGGTGTGATGGTGACCGGACTGGACCTCTGGGTACTGCTGCAACAGTCAGACGCAACGTCGACAACATTCACAGTTTTGAATGGGCACGAATGACAAAGTAAATTTCTCCAGCGCACACGAGCTGTGTGGAGCTCAAAAGCCCGACATGCTCGGGAGGGTAGAGCTGGCGGTTGACAGAGAGAAAATGCCCAGTTCCAAATAAAAAGCTGCAAGTGGTAAAGTGTAGTGAAACTGGGTGTGTAACATTTTGGTGTGGGTGACTTATTAAAATACCACCTTCCTGGGAAGTAGCTGTGTCCAACCACTTTCCAGGTGTGTTATTAATCAGAGTTAATTTGTTTCTTGTAAACCAGACCGAGATTCTTGCACGTCACCAGATGAGTTGGTGCTACGTGTCGCTAACCCGGGTAGCTTTTGACCTGCAGAATGGAGCCATGCTTGTTTGAATCCATGTTTTACTTTCTGCAAGACCTGGAAATGTTTCTAATAAAATGATGTGCTGTTACAGACATATCAGATGATAATATGCGGTAAATTATTAGTCCAAATAGGCCTAAGTAATTTTTGAGAAGTGGTTGGAACAGTGCACTTTGAATGCGAAAATAAACTGAAGAAAATGTACTGACCTCGTGTTCATGAAAGGCTTTATAAGTTTCAGGGTTTTTTTTATTGGTGGAGTGTCCTTTTCTAATCTCAGCATTGTGGAGCTTACCAAATGTTTTGCAGAAAAATCCTCTGGTGCTTATCCATGTGCATTTTGAGAAACAGTAGATGCTAAAGAGGAGACTTAGAGACAGAAGAAGAGTTACTGAAAACTAGTGACTGTGCTAGAGAACTGAATCTGCAGTAAACATGTGCAAAAACCCTCCGAACCTCTGAACCCTCCAAGCTTTAGTGGGTTTTCTGAACCCTCCAAATTTTAGTGGAGCTTCTAAACCCTCCAGGCTTTACTGAATTTGATAAAAAATAACACAGATCTGACCTTATTGTAATTTTTAGTTTGAGTTTTGTGATGCTGAAGCGCCCGCTGAGCTTTTGCCAATACTGTCTCAGTTCTTCATCTCTAGCCTGCATAACAAAATACATCCTCACAGAGTATGCCGTGGTCTCCCGTATATAATAAGGATGAGTACAATTACCAGCTGGGAGCGAGGTGGAAAAACCTCAGCTTTTCCTCACTTCATAACCCTTCACTGGATCAAATCAGACACTTAGGGCATTTTAGAAACTCATGTCAGCTTCTTATGCACAAGGTTTTTTACACCTTGTTCAAGGTTACTTTGTGGGGTGTGAAAACCCATTCTGGTGCACTGGGTATAGAGTAAATTGCCTGGAACTGCTATTTTAGACATGAATGGAGAATATTTACTTCCCTCCTTTACTCAGGCCAGAATTTTTTGCAGGCGTTATGGTTTCAGGGTGAGCTATGACCTGTTTTTCATTTTCTCCTGGCTGTTTCTTTCTAAAGATGGGTCTATGTGTTGCTTTCTAAATGAAATCCCACTGCTCAACCTGTTTTAAAATCAATCAGCATTCCACCCCATCTCCATTTACCACTTGGGATATAATAATTTAAATGCTTTGGGAAGGAAAACCAGCCACTACATTCAGTGAGAGAAATGCATGAGAATAAGTATTAGTCCTGTAAAATGCAGAAATCCCGAAGTCTAGTTTCCTATGGTTTTGTGCGTGTTTTGGAGCTCAGTTGTAACTGGAGCTCAGTTACAGCTGGGCTCTGGTTCATGCTGCAGCTTTTTTCTTGATGGGGATGCAAAGTGCATCGTTGCTGTATAAGTGTTTGCATTGATAAACTGTGAAGAATACAGGGCCTCCGAGCCTGCTGCCTCTCTCTTGGTCTTGGTTAAACTACCTGAAAGATTGAAAAGTTCCTGAGTGGACCTCCAGACACTGGCACAGGAGCAGGATGCTTGCACACGTTTGTTTCCTTGGGAATTCATGGAAAAAGCCTAACACAGCTGGTCCCCCCTGAGCTTTAAAACCAGAGGTAAGCTTCCCTTACCTCCTCTCTGCTGGTCTGATGGACATCAGTTATTTGTCTGTCTTTTGTCTGTCCTGGGGCCTTGAAACTGCTCCCAGGTGGTTTCTCTGTCTTTGATGGGTCATTGATTTTGGACTTGTTAGATCATTTCTGCTCTCTGCTGCATCTTTTCTTGGACAGTGTATGCAGCGTGGTGCAACGCTTGGGTCTGTTCTTCCTCTCTCCGTGCCTGTTAGCTTTTGCTGGATTTTAAGCCCGCAGCTCACAAAAACCCAGGCAAAGAAACCAAAATATATTCTTCTGCAAAATAATTAAAGCCTTTCCCACTTGCAACCCAGCGGGTAAGGAACCTATTTTCCACTTGGGTGTGTCTCTCACAATTACAGCATCTCCAGGTTACAGGCCCTCTTCTGATGGATGTCGAGAAGTGCACCTTGCTCAAAGGTGACATGGTAGCTTATCCTCATGCTGGGTTTACCTGCAGATTGGAGAGCACAAGAAAAAACGTGCTACTGGCATGGCCAGCAGCTAAATGTTAAAATTTGGCTCTAAGACAATACTACTTAAACTATTTCTCTAAGTAAGCGCTCCTTACACAAGGAGGGATTGAAAGATCAGACTCATAGCATTGTAAAATCACTCTCTTAGGAATTTTCAGAACTGCCTAGAACATTTTGAATCTAATTCTCCAAACCCTCAGGCAGCTTTGAATATCTCCGCTCTAATATATTAGAATAACTGATTAAGAAAAAAATAAAAAAGGGGGTGATACTCTATTATAGCTAGGCAATTCCCAGCGGGCTTAACAGACTCACTGCGGGTCGTGCCGCAGACTTCTGTCGGCACTTCTGCGCTGAGCAGGGTTGCCCCAAGGGATGACTCCACAGGCACCCGTGTGCCCACAGAAGCTCAGCGACTACGTTTTGCTGTTAGAGCGCAGATTTTGGGTGTTAGTGCTGCATCAACAGACGGATCAGCTTGTCCTGTCAAACCTGCCTCTGCGCGGGGACTGGTTCCCGCAGTGGGCTGCCCAGCACAGAGGGAGTTGTGGAGGCAACAGAAGTCAGGATTTCATCCTGATCGCTGGGTCAGGTGTCTGTTTAAAGGTTTTTTGCTTGCTCGGATGTATTTCCTTAGGAAAAGCAGTGAACTGCTGCCTGCCGGCAGGGCGTGTTTCGTCCTAGAGCCTCCCAGCCCACGCTCCACGAGATGGCACTGCCTTCCTGCTCTTCAGAACAGCTTCATTTCATTTTAACCTTGTTCCCAGCCAAGTACTTCATCAGAAGAATTTCTTCTGAACAAAGATTATATTTCCTCTCAAAAAAGAGCCCCCACCTGAATAGGGGAGATTGTTGTCTTTTTTAAAAATATAGGAGCTGTAAAAAAGCTGGAGTAAACTTCAGGGTTTAATGTGGCAACTCCAAGGGATCTTTTTCTTCGTGTGTCACCCAGTTCACCACCTCAGCTGCAAATCATGCGAGGGGAATGGTGCGGAATTTCATGTAAGCATCAGAAGCTGGTCACCTGATCATATGCCAAACTCACATTTTTGTAATTTCTTTCCTGAAGAAATTTTTTTTCATCTAATATCTTTTCCTGTTTCTTTCTTTTTTTCTTTTTTTTTCTCTTTATTTTCCTAAGTTCCAAAATCTACAAGGGGTACAGGCAAACCACTGAATGAGAACAGGGAGGTGAGGTGGTGGGGGCAGGATAAAAGACTGACTTTTTTTCTTGTGCTATCAGCCAAAGAACACCTTGGAATGTTTGCAACTAGATTATTTTATAAATATTGTATTACAAGACTATAAACACTAAAAAATCACTTTGTAAATACTTATTTGTTAAGAATCATGCTTTTAATTCCTTCAGCTGAGAGTCTCTGAGGATAATACAGGAATAAATTTAGCGTAAGTAGGATAAGCTACCTATGCCATCAGTTTTCTCTGGTAGTTAATATTACATTTAAACTGATAGTGATGGAAATGATTTTTGAATAACTTGCTCTTTGAGATATTTGTAATTTTAAAAATTACATTTTAATGTAATCTCTGCTGCCTTATGTGAGTTTACATTATGCATGTTGTTATAACAAGAAAAATGAAAGTGGAGGAAAAACTCCTCGAAAACATTTTCTATAAGGTTGGCAGGTAGCTAAAATCTTAATTTACATTGCAGACATTGCTTGGGACTCAGAAGGGAATAAATACATATAGACAGCCTGTTCCAGTCCTTATGGTACGCTGTGGTACTGCCAGGAGCTGTGAAATCTCTGACTCCTGCCCTTTTAGTCATCGGAGGTGTAGTTCTGTATACAACCGAGTAGGAAATGCTTCTTTATCTCCAAAATGAATTCCAGTCAGAGGTAGGCTAAAAGCACCATTCATTTAGATTAAAGATCCCTGAAACTATCATGTTTGCAACCATTTGTCACAGTTTAAGTAGCAGTGCATAAATGCCGTGCTGTTGGTATACAATTTAATCTTTGCTGACAGCAGCTCCATTCCTGAAGTTTCCTCAGCATCTTTTTTTTTTTTTTTGAAACGTTTTACACTTCTTATAAACAAGCTCTGCTGCTTATGCAGAAGCGGGACGGCTCTGTAGGCTGCCAGGCCTGAATCTCCTCCGCGTGGGGTAAAAATGACAAAGCATCAAGAGGGTTGTTTGTGGGAGCATCAGTCAAATGGTGTTTGCATCAGATGTTTGCGTCTGATGGCGTGTGCATCTCACTAAAATGCCTGGGTTTCCATTCTGCAGGAACATTTGATGCCCTTTGTTGGGTAGGTTTTGTTTTGGTGACTCTCCTGGTCTTCGCCTCATCCCTGCTCCCTCTCCTGTTACTTGCACTGTCCAAACCAGGGGAAAAGTATGACAAGAGCTTGGTTTTTCTCCATGGTCTTTGGAATTATTATGCTAAAAAATAGGATCAATGATTAGGATTTCATCAAACAAAAATGCTTGACTATTAGTGGATATCACTCCTACCATACTGTTAGCAGAATATTTATAGCGATAGGCCTTTACTTGCATTAAAACATTGGCCCAGGGAGAAGAGGTTGTAAATTCTAGTGTCTCCTTCCAGTGGTAATGTCCTTTATAAACCTCCTGGCTTTGTCTTCTAATTCTATCTGTGCCCAGCCTGAAGCAGGTAGAGTCAAAAATGGTCAATTTTGTACCAAGCTGTTTCATTGCAACTAGCAGGAGTTTTATAAAAAAATATCTTAAATAGAGAAAATAAAGGTGTTGCAACGTGGAAGACTACACTGATAGAAGCGTAAGTTGCAGAAGCCTCATTGCTTCACACTGCCAAACAGAGGCGTAAAAAGATGTTTAGAGTCTAAGGGCATTTTTCCTAACCCAAAGTGAGAAGAGGGAACATCTGAGTTCAGCACATCCTGAAGGAACTGAAGGTCTGTTTTAGTGGGGTGCTTCTGATACGGCCGAAGGTTGCCTCTGAAGATCAGGGTTAATGTGCTTCTTACAAAGTTACTGATGAAAATGGTTTCATATCAGTACTTCAGAAAAACTCTCCAGTCAGCACTGCAAGGCTTTTGTAGTTATCATCCACAGCTTTTAAAATGCCTTGCCATTGTTCTTGGTAGAAAAAAGAGCAGATATGCTTGAGTAACCATTATTCCCACAGAAGAAAAGTTTCAAGCATATGGAAACAGAATCAGTTCCAGCTGAAAGATGTAAACCATGTCAGGGCTAAAAGACATTATAGCCTCTGGAGTCTGGGAGAGAAGTGCCATTTCTTGAGCAAAGATTGCTGTAGCTGGAAGATGCTGTGAATAAGTAGCGGCATCAGATTCAGGAAAAGGAAGAGGGCTGACAGAAAGTACAGGTTGAAACAGGAGTTTGGTGGTAGAAACTAGGAACCAGGAAGCACGAAAGAGCAAAGAGATCAGGTGTAATTATATGCAGATTCGTTACCCAAAATTCTGTGAACTTTGATTTCCAGGAGCAAATATTCTGTGAAAGCCTTGATAATGGAGAGCCAGTGCTACATCTGAATTCAGCTTACAGTCTTCTAAAATTCTCTTCATGGAAGACAGCTGTCCATCTTCTCAGATTATAAGAAGTCTGTGCTTCACACTGGTGCTTTCACCCTTTCTGGCTCATTTGGCTATTCAGTTTAACTTTGCAGCCCTGGTTTTCACCGCACTGCGATGCCTTTACTGCATCTTCTTTACCACATGACTAGAAAGGCAGGAACGTCTCAACACCCGTTGCATAAACAGTGCTTCTCTGTTTTCCCTTCTCCATTTTCATCATGGATCTCCTCTTCTTGGCACCACAGTAAGTCCTCTTGGCCCTTTTGTGCAGCTGACAGCCATGCTGGCCCATTTCCACTCCCCAACAACTGGCCTTCTGGGCAAGCTCTCACCATCTCCTTCTCAGCCCCACAAGTGCTGGGACAAGTCCTCTTCCATCTTGCACGATGATTCTGTTTCTTGTGATCCTCTTTGCCTTTCTCGTCCCATTTGCCAGTCAGTCATCCTTCGCCCATGCCTGAGCAGGGCTAGCACCCTACCTCACAGGTTATTTCGTGTGGAGGAGAAGTCACTGAGAGAAGAGGCAGGTCCCAGTGCCAGGGAAAAGGCTACATTACATGTGCAATGGACCGGTTTTCATCCAAAGGGAACTGATAC
>NW_009725901.1:130771-134764 GCF_000703405.1 Apaloderma vittatum | reverse complement strand
AACTCTTACCTCTCCCCCCCCCCCCGCCCCGCTCTTCTTTAACTACTGCCAGGTTGCAGTTACAGTGATTTTACATGGTATTTCAACTGACATACTTTTTTTTCCTATTCCCTCAGTTATCTTTTCCTCCTGTGAATGAAGTCAGGAACCTAGAATCCTTTCTCCACAGAGGGTTTGGGAGTGAGTGAGACGAGCTGAAGTTTTGAACATACAGTAAACACATTGTGAATTTCAAGCAACTCTTATTTTTCCTTCAAAAAGCTACCTTTTTTAAAATTTGAAACTTTTATTTCTTCAAGGTCACTTCAGATTTGATTTACCAATATATGTGAAGAGTTAGTTTAATAATCTAATACGGTATTTTTTAAAATTGCCTAACAAATATATTGTAAGTATGATCACATTTCTCTGAAATGAAAATCAAGACCACTCAATGTCCTTTTCTCAAACTGATTGTATCTAATTAAAAAAGAAAGAAATCCCAGCGATGCAGCTTTGCTTCCCATTAACATGCACCACACAGGTTACTACCTAATTTAATTCAGAATGTTGTCTTGCATTGCTCCATCCCTGATGAAGCTGCTCTGTTTAGATGAAGTTAAGGGAAGTTCTCAGAAAAAGAAAGAGCAGTCCCCACCCTAATACACAATGATACATAATTTGACCATTTATTTCCTTTCCTTAAATGCATCCAACTATGGAAACAGATGTGCTAGCCCTTGGCCTCATAGCACTACTAGCTTGACACTCTGATTTCTTGGTAAATAGATAAACATGCCTATAAGATTAAGTGACAAATTCACATCAGCACCCAAAGCTCTTTGATCAATACTGCTAATCCATTAAAGATCACAACAAAGAAACTTATGTTTCCGTCCCTTCGTTCTGGTATTAAATGCAAACTGAAAAATAACAGACCAAAATCTTTCTAAAATTAAATGAAAAGAGAAAATTATCCTTTGCACATTTTAAAGATAAAGAGCCCTCATTAGTGCATGTGCTGGCCTGGACAGACTGCCGTTGAAAGCAATTTCAGTATAACAAAGTAATTTTCAAATTAAAAAAGGAGCGGCAGGTGTGTAAAATGAAAATGTAATAGGGGCAGCCACACTGCCAGATCCAAAATCTCATCTATCTTCTGAATCTGACAACAGTTAATTTGACCAAATGGCAACTGCACCTGAAGGAGAGGGGGCAACAGCTGAATAGAAGCCAAGACAAATACCTGATGAGAACTTAGTGTCGGATTCAAAGTCCATTAAAGTCAATGGGAATTTTTCTATTTACTTCAATTGCCCAAATCTGGCCTTCATTGCTTTGAGTAAATGAGAGTTTATGATTCACCGAATCCTCTTTCCCAGTGGAGAGAGCCCCTGTGAGAAGCTTTGTCAGAGTGACTGAATTACAAGCTGACGGGACTCTGCTGTAATTTACTTAAAGTTATTTACACAAGTGAGAGTATGCTTGGATGAAATTGGTGAGGATGCTTCCTAACATAATGCTAAGGTGACCCAAGTAGGTCCCCCACTATCTGTGACCTGTTAAATAGTTTTGAAAACACGCCTGACTGTTGGAAGAGGTTTGCTCACTGCTTTCAATTCACTTGCCTCTGATTTCCTTTTGTGTTCTCGTTTTTATTTTTCTTCTCTCCTCTGCCAGTCTTTTCCTTGTTATAACTGAAAACTAGCAAGAGAAATGTAACTTTATATAAACATAGTCTGTACTATATTTAAAAATACAGCACTCGATGGGCCTTTGAGCTGACTAGTGGCGTTCTTCGATCAAAGTCATAATGAGTTGGTACATTTGCTTACTGCAATGTATAGGAGTCTAGTGGCAGCTGCCATCATTTACTTTTGTTCATTGGCTCGCTGTTTGGTTATATGAGGTATTAACAATAACTCAGACAGGGATGAAACCAGCAGAAATTAGCATAAATTGCATCAGTGTGCCATCTTCTGACATATTGGTGGCGTCCCTGGCAACAGGGAGGCTGGATTAATATGATCTCTAAGGTCCCTTCCAGCCTAGACCATTCTATGATTCTATGATTCTATGATTCTGTGATTCTATGATATTGCCGGTTTCTTTAGAATTTTGTTTTGTTGCTGTCAATATTTTCTTCTCATCATCTCTACTGCAACATAACTTCAACACTAAAAATTAATTTCATCTAAATATACTATCCTGTTCAATCAGCAGTGAAAGATTCATCTAGTTACTGCCTCCTCCCAGCTTTTCACCACCTACTATACTATCTGCTGTTTACAGATCTTCTTCCTCTGGACTTTAACACTCCCAGCATATGAGAAGGACAGAAGAATGCCATGGTATTTCATTTAGTCTACGTTAGCTCTACTCATGTGGGTTGAGAGCAAGTGAAAATTACTTTATAAGAGAAGACTTGGCTGATGTAGGGAGAAAATAACGCTAAATGCTGATTTGAAAATCGAAGTGTAGACAAGGTGCCATTCAAAACTATTAAAGTCATTCTTTTGATGATCTTTAAGCTGGTAGCTCTTGAACACTGCTGTGTGTCTTTGGTTTTTGTTGCTTTCCTTTTTCACCTCTCAGCTGAACATTTACAGCACCATTCACAGAATATAGAATTGTCAGGGTTGGAAGGGACCTTAAAGATCATCTACTTCCAACCCCCCTGCCATGGGCAGGGACATCCCCTACTAGATCAGGCTGCTCAGACCCCCATCCAGCCTGGTCTTAAAAACTTCCAGGGATGGGGAAGAATCAGGTGCAGGTTTCTATGGCAGAGAGAATGGTTCTTCCATTGGGTTCCTATGGGAAGTTACAGTTAGGGAGAACACCCCAGGGAAAGGACAAGGTTGATGTCTTCTCTTAAAAGATACATTTTAATCTACTTTCTGAGAGGAATTCAGTATCCTAGAGAGAGAGGAAGAAGAAGAGAGCTCAGGATGGGTAAGAAGTTCATAGCTAGCAGCTGTGGGGGGATAGAAATAGCTCTGATCTGAATGCAGGGACTATGCAGTTACTGGGATTTGCTTGCTTCCGTTGCCTGGGAGCAGATATGTATTCAAGGTCTTCTCTCTCTGCCTAGTACATCCATTCCTCTATCTCTGAACTATTTTGCATGATTATAGCAACTGTCTGGCTCTTTGGTGTGAGTTGCATCATGTGAAGTGAAATATGTAGGAGGGAGAGAGAGGAAGAGAGAAATAAAAAAACCAAACCAGGCAAGAATTCATAGAATCATAGAATGGCCTAAGTTGGAAGGGACCTTAGGGATCATCAACTTCTCTGCCATGGGCAGGGATGCCCTTAACTAGCCCAGGTTACTCAAGGCCTCACCCAACCTGGCCTTGAACACCTCCAGGGAGGGGGCAGCCACAACATCTCTGGGCAATTTATTCCAAAGTCTTGCCACCCTCATACTGAAGAATTTCTTCCTAAGATCCAGTCTAAACCTGTTCTCCTTCAATTTAAATCCCCTTGTCCTATCACTGGACACTCTTGTAAAAAGCCCTTCTCCAGCCTTCCTGTAGGTTCCCTTCACGTATTGGAAGACAGTTATAAGGTCCCCCCAGAGTCTTCTCTTCTCCAGGCTGAACAATCCCTATAGGTATATATATATATATATCCATGAGTTGCAGCTGCAGGGTCCTCGTGGTAGCATCAGGGCTGTCTTGCTCAGAAAGAGCAAGAAGAGATCAGAAATCACTGATCTGGTAGAAGACAGGACTGCTGCAAGTTGGTGGAGAGAGGAGAGGTTGAGAGCCGAGGGCTGGAGCAGCTGCAGCAAGGTGCCTGAGAGAGCAGAGGACATCAAGGTTAAATCACATCTACCTGGAGGCTGGAGGTGATGCCAAGTGGTACCGATGTATGCCTTGGTCTCTGCTATTTGAAGTCCATTTGTCTGAGCGCTGTATAGCTTTTTGACAAAACAAATCATACTTTATTTTGATTTTCTGCATCACTGCCTTTTAGTAGCGCCGCTCATCTTCCGCAGAGAAAATGTTG
>NW_009725901.1:130506-130743 GCF_000703405.1 Apaloderma vittatum | reverse complement strand
GCAGCCAAGGGGGTATGATTTAGAGACCTGTGTCAGGGGGGTCCTGAATCCTATCTCAAACAGAAATAGCTTCAGGCAGGTAGCGAAGAGTCAGGTCTGAGAATCAGTCAAGTCTGAAAATCTGAAAAGGGGCAGGTGCCCTCCCTCCTGTTGATCCCTAGCAGAAGAGAGAGGGGTCATCTGTGTTATTGTTAGTCTGTATTATCATGAATGAACTGCTAACCCAGGCAGCCCCAG
>NW_009725901.1:35403-130473 GCF_000703405.1 Apaloderma vittatum | reverse complement strand
AAAGATGAAAGTCTGTCTTTAAGAATTTTAATGCTCAGATATCTATCTGCAAGTCCTGCAAGATGTCTAAATCTGTGTGCATTCTGTTCTTTGAATGGCAGCTGCTATGTGTTCTTCACCTGGACATACTCTGCAGGCTTTCTGTGTGCATGGTAGGAGATGCTCAGACAAATGTTACCCAGCAAGGGAATGTCACACTTTTTCTACAGATTTTTCATCATGAAAGACAGATTCTGTATTTTTTACTCTTCATTTCCAGAAGGACTGGTCACAGTTCTGATGATTTCAGAATGTTAAGGATACTTAGACCACTGTGCTGATAGAATAGAGATCACCAAGAAAATGGAGATGGTATCACAGAATCACAGAATGTTAGGGGCTGGAAGGGACCTCAAAAGATCATCTAGTCCAGCCCCCATGCCAGAGCAGGATCACCTACAGTAGATCGCATTGGAACGTGTCCAAATGGGTTTGAATGTCTCCAGAGAAGGAGACTCCACAACCTCCCTGGGCAGCCTATGCCAGGGCTCCAGCACAGGGTTCCAGCGGAAGCTTCTATATTCCAGCTTGTACCCATTGCCCCTTGTCCTGTCATTGGACGTCACTGAAAAGAGCCTGGCTCCGTCCTCCTGACACTCCCCCTTGACGTGTTTATAAACATTTATGAGGTCACCCCCCAGCCTCCTCTTCTCCAAGCTAAAGAGACCCAGCTCCTTCAGCCTCTCCTCATACGGGAGATGTTCCACTCCCTTCATCATCTTTGTGGCTGCGCTGGACTCTCTCAAGCAGTTCCCTGTCCTTATTGAAATATGGTAAATATGTATGTTGTTGCCTGTTCTATGTTTTTTGCCTATGAGAGCAGATGACGTTAACATTATGGGTCTGAGCATTTCTTTGCCTGGATTGATGCCTTACAAGGGCAGTCGTTATGTTTCCTCCAGGCAGAAATGCTTCTGTATCAGTTTAGCATACCTCTAATTACAACCAGATATTCTTTAAATTTCATCTGCGTTGTAGGAGATTTTCTACATTCTAGTCTGAATTCCATCCAGTAACATTAAGTTGGTCCAATCTGCATACAGCTGACCTTGCCCAAAACTATACTAATACATATGGCAAAAAAAAAAAAAAAGTTCCAGGCTCAGTCACCTATGAAACTTTAAACCACTCCTTTCCTAGTTCCAGATGTCCATTGCTTTTTTCAGCATGCAGAGTTCCTGCTGAATAAGTAGCGGGTCAGTATTTCAGCTGTTTACTGAGTGTTACTGAAACCTTGCATCAACAAATTACAGAACGCGTCTCCGATTGTTTTGCATGGTCTGTTCAGTGTTGTATCTGGCTGATTTGCAGTTGTTTGTGCATTAATTTACCCAGCACTCCGGCAAGGTGAGGCAGTGTTTGCCTCTGTGTGAATATGAACTGGGGGACAGATTAAAAGTGAGTGCTAGTTTCCAGTTTGAAATTGCTAGTATCTAGTTTCTTCTGTAGCATGTTATATGTTCCAACTGTGTTTTCCATTGATCTCAGTTACAGATGTGAGTGTTCAGCTTGTCTGCACATCAAACTCCAGGTGTCTACGCTTGAATTCCTGACCTTATCTTCTGAATGAGGTGGAACTCTTGTGTTTAAAAATTAATAAAATCATGTACATAGAAGCTGTATTAGAAGCTGTATGTCTAAGGGAGCTAAACTAAACTTCTAGTGCAGTTCTCACTTTGCCATCATTTTTTTTATTGGAGAAATTGATTTTTACAACCCTAACAATTTTTTTGACATAATTTCTTGTAATAGAATTCTCAAAGGTGTTTTATAATATATGTGTGTGTACAGTATATATAAAATGCACATATTATAAAATTATATGTATATATACATACAAAACATGTATATTCACAATTTCACTCTCTGCATCCCAATCCAGACTGGCTTTGACCTTTTTCCCCTTGGACAGGGTGGAAACACTGATTGTAGAGAAGAGGTAAACTAACTGCTTTCCATCCAACTGGGCGATGCTCCTTGACAGGAGTATTTGTCTTCTCAAAGGAACAGCTGCAGGGAAGAGCGCACCGAGTTCTTGCTGCATTAAGACAGCTCAGGGTTCGCTCAGGAGTCAAGATACTCTGTGGACCAGACATATGCAAAGTCCACTCAGCCTAAAGGAGCTGTGAAATTAGCTATAAATTCTAGTGGGTTTCTAACTGAGTAAATATTTTCAGAGATTGAAAATATGGCCAGATTTGAATAGTTGAATGTGATGCTAGCGGGATTTTCCTTCCATATGCTTTCTCCCTCTGCTGAAAATTCAGGTCCCTGCTTCTAAGCCTGGAAGTACTTTGGTAGGGCTGTCCTAAACCTTAACATGCACAGAGCAGATATTCACCAGACCTTGTTCCAAAAAAGTGGCTCAGCTGCTTTGCTCAAGACAAAAAATAAAATAAAATCAACAAAGATCCAAAATTAAATGTCCCATTTGGAAAATTTCAGTTGTAATTCCAAGACAGATTTAACTGTCAGATACAAATTGTGTCTGAATATTCCAGTAACCTGCAAAAATTTCAAGTTTGCTAGATTTCCTCCTGCTTTTTGCAGGAGATAAAAGACTTCCAGATAGCTCTCCTCTAAGCTTCGGAGAGATTCTATTTCCTCTTGACTTTAGCTTAGATTAAAGCTTCTTAGCACAGCAATGATTCATGCCAGAAGACAGCCTGCAGTTCTTACTGGTGTGCTGGATTTCCCAAACCGCATTCATAATTCTGCTGGCCTCTGCTTGGCCAGGCCACTGTTTTCAACCTGAAACTTCTCCAAAGGGTTACTCAACGTGGAGGTGTCGAAGCGTGACCTTTTCTTTGCCTTTTCCCTCTGATCTCGTGCAACTCTTCCCCAGCCATCTAAAATCCCGTTGCTTTGTATGTAGTACTACCTAAGGTGCTTTCATGGCATACCTACGTGTCCAGAGAAAAATATAAATTAACATTAATTAATTAATCAGTTTTACATTTTCCCCCTGTGGCATTCTTTTGGGGTGTCTTTGCTTTTAATTGGGAGTGTGGTGCAAAGGCCTAATTCTTGCATTTCTCAGTCCTCTTTTATTTCAGGGAGTGTGTAACACTTTGCGGGCCCTTCACTCAGGTCTGGATTCAGCCATTGGATTATTGAATATTCTCATTCCTGCAAACTCAGTAGGAAATATGCCACATGAAGCAATCATGCGTTATTATTTAAATGGCCTAAGACAGATCCTCTTTTTCTTTAATAGCATCTTTGACCTCCCTTCTTCCTGTAGTCAAGCCACAAAAAAGAAATTGAAGTTTTTAGCACACATTTGTGCATGGTGCTGCCATTAGGTTATTTCTTTTCTGAGTGAAAACCACTTTCTTCCTCTCTTTCCCCCCACCTTCTAAGAGAAAGTCGAGTGTCTAGGAACTTCATGCGTAAACTTCACTGTTACATCCTGCAAAACTGAGATCGGTTAATGGAACCAGAAAAAAAAGATTTTTTAATTATTTTTTATTATGACCAAAGTTAAGCAATTTTAGATAGTCGCTTGTGGTCTAGAGAGTGCAGGGAACTAAATCCAGAGTGAATGCCAGAAGCAACAACTACAGTTTCTTCTTTCCTAATTGAAATCATTGATGATAGGTTCAACTGCAGAAGCCCAAGTACTCAGTCTCCAAAATTCAGATACTTGGGACATTAAAATGATATACTTCTGTATATATTGCAAGCATATTTACAATGTTCATGCCATAGTGTGACGTGCTATATAGTTGAATTCCTTCCTTTAGAAAAAAAAAAGAAACAGTAGAGCTGCGATTTTAAATTTTAGTCTTTTTCTTCACCATCAAACTGGCTAATGGTAAACATCTTTGTCTTAGGAGAAAGAATGGCAAATTTCTGGGGGTTTGGTGGATTTTTGACAAATTACGTGTGAATGAAAAATCTCCCGCTGTGTTGGAAAATATTTTTGCAAGCTTATCCACAGTGTCTGTTTCCACCTTCCCTAGGTACAAAATAATTAGTTCATAGAAAAATTCCCTGGGAAACTTTTTGTAAAACTAGATGACGAGCGTTTGGCCACAAACAGAAAATTAAACCTCAGGAACTCGCAGAAAGCTACTGTATGCGGTGCAGAGATTAGAGGGAATACTGGTATGTGTCTAGCATAACTGTGTGGTGGTTTTCAGCTGATTTGTGATGGAAGACTGCAGCGTGTAAACATGGAAGTGTGATGTAAATGCACTCGGTGTGCCCAGTGTGAAGAATGCTTCGACTTGATGATGCCAACCAACCTGCCTGCTGCACTAGATACGGGAACACGGGGTGTCTGAAACGAAGCTGAGGCAACAGCCTAGAGAGACTGCATTTGCTTGCTGGCTTTAATTAGCCATTCTCCTCTCTCTGTTCTCACGCAGGATTTTCATCCTTCAAATGCATTTTAAAAATTCATGATGTTTACTGCTTGTTCACATTGCAGGCCATTTGATTTTTTTTTTCATCATGCTTTTTATAGTCTTGCTGGATAAAAAAAAAAAAAAAAAAGATATTCTGTCTTAAATCCCTTACTGCCTTGGTCTTTCTTAGTCCATGTTGCTCGGTCATTTGTTACATATGTCGTAGGAGGCCACATATCCTTTGTAGCATTTTGCTTCTCTATGCCCTTTAGAGCTTCTTTATGCCTCAAAGAGATTGCTTCTTTATTTCTTTGTAGAGAATATCAGCCTTATTTCTCTACCAAACTACCAGGCTACTCAATTCAGTGAATAACTTGGTTTCTGTGTGCTATGCCATCTCTATTTCTATGCATAAAAATATAACAGTTCAGATTTGTCAATATGAAAAAATAAGGATTCTTCTGCTAAAATTCCCTTAAAAAAGGAAATTGTACAGCATACCTTGAAAATTCTCTTCCACATTTAAAAGTCTGTCTTGATATTCTTTATGAAATCATGCTAGGATTTGTGCTTTAGCTTCTATTCCCTGGAGCCAAAGGACTTTTAATGTAGATGTAGAATTTTCTCTAATCTTTTTTTCGTGGTTCCACATTAGCTGTTGTTGCTTATCGACCTATACCTGACTTGCTTCACCTGCCTAAAGGTGTACTGAGAGTGAGCTAATGGCAGTTAAAATTTCTGATCTGCTTTACTTGGATTTCTGGGCAGCTCGTGTCACACCTTTGTGTTATGTGTGGGCCCGCACGTTGAAGATGCGTGTTTCGTAGTTCTGGGGAAGATAATCTTTGTGTTCCTGAGCACTTCTTTCCATTACTTTATTTTGAGGCACAACAAACCTTTTGTTCCTTCAGCTCTTCAGAACCGTTGTTGTGGTGCGGTGGTAACTACAGACCTAGGCTGAGGATGAGCCCGCGCTGTGCTGGGTGCTGCGTAGGCTTCTGCCAAGAGTTAGTCATTTTAGGAGGCAAATTCTTTGGGATTAAAAAGCCAGATGTAGAAGAAGCTGTATTTAATGGAAAGTTATCATCTTCTTTTTATGAATGAGAGGAACTGAAGGATTCAGACAAGTGAGTGACTTGCCCAAGGTCAGAAAGAAAACCAGAGCTGCCGCCTCGTCTCCCTAGCTGCAGTTTCAGCGACCTAAATTCACACTCATCCTTCATGTGAGTTCTCAAGCGTGGTTCTTCAGTGCTTCAGGCACTTTTCCTAAATAAGATTTTTGTGGATTTCTCCCCCCTCCCCACGTTTGTTTTGAAGAAGTAAATAGACAGTACAATTAATGAAAGAAGATGCAATGAAAATTATTTTCCTTAAAATCACAGAATCACAGAATGAGAGTGTGGTAGAAGCAGATGGAAATATAAAAACATCCTGGCTTTGATTTCCTAATGATCTGTAACCTCTTCCTTTCAGGGTTTTAGAAGATCATGAAACTGAAGCACAGAATATCAAATTCTGCAGTTGGAGAGGAGTGAAGTTTTAGCTAATTTCAGAGAAATGCTTTATAGCAGTAGACCTAGTTTAGCAAAAGAAGAATCTCTGAGTATGTAGTTTCAAAATGGACTTCCACTTCCCAAATTTTCTTTTTCCCTAGTCATATGATATTACTGAGGTGGGCAAAGCAGGCCCTTTTCTGCTCTAACATTTCAATGTTGATGGACAGTATAAATAACAACTTGACTGAGTCAGTGCCCTTGGTTGTCCAGCCTGCCCTCTTTTCTGTCACTCTTCACCCACCTGTTTTCTTATTTTTTATCCTCCATTTTTTTCATGCTGTAGAATCATAGAATGTTGGGCGTTGGAAAGGGCCTCTAGAGATCCCCCAGTCCCACCCCCTGCCAGAGCAGGGTCACCCAGGGCAGCCACACAGGAACGCGTCCAGGCGGGTTTGAAAGTCTCCAGAGCAGGAGACTCCACACCCTCTCTGGGCAGCCTGGGCCAGGGCTCCGGCACCCGCACAGCCAACAAGTTTCTCCTCTTGCTGAGGTGAAATTTCCTGTGTTGTAACTTAAACCAGTTATTCCTTGTTCTATTGCTGGGCACCACTGAGAAGAGATTGTCCCCTTCCTCTTGACCCCCACCCCTCAGATATTTCTATACGTTAATAAGGTCCCCTCTCAGCCGTCTCCTTTCAAGGCTGAACAGCCCCAGGTCTCTCAGTCTCTCTTCGTAGGAGAGATGTTCAAGAAGAGCACTCTGGTAGAATCTTAGGGTTGCAGATTATAATTCTCTATTACAGGTTATTTGGCTGAGGGCTGCACTTAATGTGTTGCCCAGGAGTAGAGATGTTTTTTTAGTACAAATGCAATTTAGTACAAAAGCAATCATCCTTACAATTGAGCTACCCAAATAAGGTAACAACTATTTTTATTATTTTAAATAATTGCAGCACACAAGGTCATAGTGGGAAATAATCATTCCCTGCCCTTGAAAAGCTGGATTAAGATTGAGCTGGTGTGATTCCACTGCAGATGCTGTATCCCTGTAGTTGTAGCATGTGCAACATGGGGCACTTCCAAACTCAGCTTCTTAGTTGTTCCTGAGGGATTTTTAAATCTGGTAACTCTATACGTTTGTGTGAGGGTGTCCAAAAATTGCTAAACCATAAAAAATATGGCAGAGTAAGTGGTGTCTGTGAAGGGGGTAACGGTGGTGCCTCAGGCTTGGCCGGCGGTTGGAACGGACAAGAGCGAGGGCAGCCTTGCTCATGGCCTCCGGCTCTGTGGGTCTGCACCGAGGCGGGTCTGCGCTGCTCTCCCGGAGACTTGCTGAGTCTCGAGCCGGTGAAACACATCGTCTCTTCTGTGAGAGCGCTCAGGCCCTCTGCCCACAAGCGTGGTCGCAGAGCTCTGTGGGTCACCTCGTGGTATCGAGGGATGTGTGAACATGTCAGGGGTGCCCATTTGAAAGCCTTCTCATGCTATAACTGCATTTAGGATTCCGTGTTAGTAAGAAATCAGTCTACAAACTGTTCTTTTTAATGTTCTATTTTTTGTGCCTCTGTCCCAATTAGTTTGTAAATGGGAGTCTCTTTGTTACTGCTAATGTGCTCATTTAATCTTTTTAATTTCTCTTATCATTTCTGCATATTTTGGGGGAATCAGGCAGTTTGTAGTAATTCATACTAGCGACGTGATCTACTTACTTGAAAAATTCAGCCTTAAAATAATTTACTTCACTGAAAGTTATTTAAAGGTGTAACTGAGATTAGCACTTGATTTTCACTCAGTTAAATTCAATAAACAGCTATTTATGCTAATTTAGTTAGCTTTACAGGTCAGACATTCTATTAATACCAAGATTGATAGGTGATAAATTCACTTGCACAATCATTAGATTCAAAATGCCTCACAGAGAGGGCTGGGACATAGTTCGTTTTTATAGACGGAAAGAGAGGCTTGCAGGACAGAGGTGATTTACTGGCAGAACTGGGAGTGGGCATATTCTGAGCCTTGCCAAGCCCCAGCTGTTGCTCCGAAAGTGACAACAAACTAATTTCAGCTGAAATGCTACCTTGAATAATTCCTTATATAATGCTAGGAATACTGCAGACAATTATATGTAAGGAATATAATACATATACAGTATGAAATGTGATAACCATTATTTAAGAGATAGGATTACTCATGCATATGTTATGAAATTTTGTTTATCACATGGGTTATAATTGAGTATTTTTTAAAAATAGGATGTGAGGATATTTATGCTTTTACTTTAATATTTATATAACTTGTTTTTTTAATTTTAAAAAAATTTTTTTTGAGGGTCTAGACACATCTTTTGCAGGAAGAATACTCATAGGAGTTCTTTATCTCAAACCTCTTGGCAGAGTCAGGAGATTTTGTTAGCTTGTGGAGGTAGTTTAGGTGTCAGAGCACCAGTGTAAAACTGCAACTTCCACTAAATTATAGAGAAACTGTATGTGCAATATAAATGAAATTAGAACTGGATGAGAAAATAGGGTTTCATCATAAATCAAGTGATATTTCAGGTGAAACAAAAAACAAATGTACAGGCAGGATATTGTAATTGAGTCACATTAAAAAATATTAATAAGCTCCAAAATGAATAATTGTTTTCCTCTTGTGAATTCTTTTCCAGCATTAAAAGAACACATGTAATATTGATGTATAGCACCAGTCATCTGGAATAGCCCTTACTGCTGGAGTAAACAGAGTCACTTTAATATTTCTGAAGGTTTCTCTACCTTGTAAGAGGCATCATGGGAGCTTATTAGGTTCATTAGAATAGAGAAGAAATGTTAACAGCAGTTCTAAGTGCTTCTTTCCTCCAAATCGAGTTTTGTTATTCTGAAAGGGAAAATACAGGCAGCAAGCACTGGAGAGAGACTCATGATGGGTGAAATGAGGAGGAAAAAAAGTAGCCACTATTGCTGTTTACAGTTGTGGAATTTTTTGAGAATCTTTGGAGTTTAGGGAGCTTATTTTCACTCTTAAAGCTTCATTTTTTCTCATCTTATGAACTAATATCTAGCAAGAGATAAAATACTAAAATAAAGTTCCAGTAGAAAGATGCAGCTTTCAGTTATCTTGGCAAAGAAAATGTTGGGGTGTCTGGAGCATTTGTTGATCTGTCAAGCTCTATATTATATACAGGCAAAATATATACCTTGAAGAACAGTGTCTCTCTCCTCCACTAAGAGTGCTGTGTGAGGCTGATGCTTCTCATCTTCAGAAAATGGTAACATGAGGAGTTATACTGGTCTGGAGCAGCCTGAATTTATTCAGCCGCTGGGAACCCAGCTGAAAGCTTCAGCTTGTCGATGCACAAGAAAGCCTTCAGGTAAGAGGAAGGACCTCCTGGAATCAGCCTGGATGTGAGAAGCCAGAGTAAGGCTTGAGTCAAAGACAACACACATGTGTCAGCATGTGAGGGTGCTGCTGGTGTCTGTACTGGAAGCAAGCGTCTGCTGGGACCTCTTTGCCTTTGGCTGGCTGCTTGGCACATAGAGGATGCCAGAGAGAGGGAGCACCTAGGTAGACCCATCTAAGAGGAGAAGTAGTTCCGTGAAACATTCATCTGAAGGCGATTTCTGAGTTTGTAGTTGTGATGGCGTTATCCAAAAAGATGGGGAGCTGGGAGCGAAAGTGGTGACAATGGATGCGACTCCATGGAATCACCAAGGGCGCTGGGAGAGGGGTGGAAAAGTTCATTTAAAAAGTGAAGAAGGCGTTGTGCCTCTTGTGAGGAGATAGGAAAAAGGCTAAAATCTGCCTTGTTGTGCCTAACTAGAAAGGAAATCTTTCTCATGCAGTCATCCTTTACATAAATGTTTTGAGTCCTTGTCGGTACGACGTATTCCCAAAGGGCCCCGGTACTAATGTAGATATTGAATTCTGAATAGATTTTTTGTGACACGTATATCAGAGTTTTGAAGATCACTGGGGAAAGTATTTCTACTGACTGCAATTTGATGAAAAGCACACAATGCCCAAAATTGATTTCAGATGCTGTTGCAGCTACATGTATTAGAAAAAAAAAAACAGGTAAAGCAAAATATTTTCTTCATTTCATGCTAGTTCCACTCGGAGATTTAAATAGCAATGATCATCCCCCCCAAATAAACATTTTTTGTAATTAAAAAAAAATAATGATCCTGTGGAAACCTCTAATATAATAATAGGTTTTGACTGACTGTAGAAGAATTTTTGGAGCAGTTGTGACAGTAGATTTACAAGTCTCTGTGATGCAGAGTTAAAACAAAGCCCTACTGATAGTGCAAAAGCTTTTATTCCTTTGGCTGCAAAATGGCACAGTACAAATTGAAAGATGCCTTCACAGTGAGACATTTTGTTCTTTGATTTCAGCTTTGATTCTCTTCAAACATGCACCATTAGCACCTTCATTTAGATGTTCTCAGTATGACCAGGAAATAGATGAATTCAGAGGGGTCCTATGAAAGAAGACAGAGCCATGCGAGAGGATGATTTCATTATTTATTCTCGGTTTGGCTTCCTGAACATTGAAACGCTGACGTTCTTGAAAGCCAAGCTCTTTAGTGGAAATTAGTGTAAAATAACACAGTGTTGTAATTACTAATGGAACATAGTCTTGGGATGCATTAACTGAAGAACTTTCTGTTTGTAAAAGGCAGTAGGTTTTCTGGGTGGACTTGTTCTTTATTGTTTCTCTGCTCTGGTTTTCTTGTTTGTAAAATGGGATTCCGTACATTAGCTGCTTTTGAGTTTCATCAGTAATGTGCTATAAAAATGCAATTTTTTTTTTCAGTTATGGGTGTAAAATTCCTTAAAGCACTCATAAAGATAACCATTTTAATTTCCCTTTGACTTTTAATTCAAAGCAAAATAGCCATTCAAAAGATGGTACTATATGAGGTCAGTTAAATTCCCTTTATAGTCTGCATAATTCATTTCTAGTATAGCTGAGTCAACCATTTATAACAGTCTTGAAAGTTCTTAGTAATAAGCCAGAAAGCCAGTCTTCAGAAAGGTCAAGAAGACCAAAACATGATCTTTCTCTGCGTAGTAGCTGCTCTGGATAAAGCTCTTTTCATTTGTAATTTATTGTTTGCGCTCAGAGTGCCTCTCCAGTCCCAAGACTTCTCATGTGCTCAGAATAAGTTGGTTTTTACTTTGGTTTGGACTGACAACCCAAGTGCCAGTGTCACGCTCATGTAATAAAGGAACCGATACAATTTGATTGTGCGAGTCACATGAATTTCTGCAGAAATCACCAGTAAAATCACCAGTAAAACTGTCTATAATGGCAAACAAGTGATAGATGATCTCACTTATGGGTGATTGCTGGGAGGGGGACACCGGGCTGGACAGATCAGCAGCCCAGCACGGTGCCCGCTGTAACCTTCTGGCCTGTTCTGTCACTTGCCACACACAGATTTAAGAAAACGTAGGAGAATCCATATGGTGCCATACTGCTGTACTGTATAGAACAGTGCTGCGGAGCTCTTGTTCATGTCATACATTTATATTTTGTTTTCTATTTACCTAACACAGTGACAGCACATAACAAATAATAGCAAAGTAATACCTGTGGAGGCATTATTTTTGTTAGTATAAATAAATACATTCAATCAGGCATAATAGTCTCATTTATTTGAGAGACTAAGATGTATTAGTTTATTTTTTTTGGTCATTTAAGTAAATAAATAATTTTCTGTGCGGCTCATAATCTTCTATGAAACACTTCTTTATTTTCTTTCATTCTAGCAATTCATAAACCCATTAAGTAAAATTCCATATTTAAATAACATTAAAATGGTGACACAAATTAAAGTCATAGCAGCGTGAAAAACGTACAGCCTGCCAAGATAAATTTGAATGTCCTAATTTTGATTATTTATGTTGCAATCTAAATGCTGAACATATTTTTGTAATGAATATGTTTGTAAATTTCCAAGGGGATTGAATTTTTTTTTTGAAATACACAGTTACTGAGAGAAGCAAATGCACTATGACTGTAATTTTCTTGCTCCTCTGCTGACACAAACAGCTACACAAACTTTAAAACTATGTTATTTTATCAGAACACATTTAAGCAATGAAACGCCATGGGTGGTGGTGTTATGGTAAGATAATCATCCCCTGAGGTGTACTGAGACACAATGTGGCTGATTACCTCTAATCCTGTTGGGATGTAATTATTTCATGGTAACGATATTCTTGGAACTGCTTTATTGCTGTTATCAAATTTCTTTTCGCTTTATATCTAAACACATTAAACAATGACTTTGTCAACTTCGAGGTCCACTGAGATTAACCTGTCTTTTCACAGTGTTTAATTGGCAGTCAAAATACTTTTTTTTCAAGTCTGCTTTCAATTTCCTTGTAGGATATCATCAGTATTGCAAGCAGAACGGGAGGAGTTTCTGATCCATCCAAATGAAGCTGCAAAGCACAAATTCTTTTATAAGATGCGGTAAAATTAGAAAAGCAGTCTGGTTAGTTATCAGGGGTTCCAAGGAAATTAAGGACAGGTCTGCACTGAAGTCACATCAGGTCTGCAAGTCTCCTGTTGTCAGTACAGGATCCAACTACGGAAGCTCACCAGGACAGGCAGCCTGGAGGTCCTACCAAGGAGTTGTTGATGGGTTTGGGAGAAAATGCAGCTCCACACAGGCTAGTTTATCTTGCTCTTTGGTGGATTTTATAGTTTGTACTGAGCTTCCTGCTACTGCGCTTGCCAGCAAGGGCGTACAGGACAGCTAGATGAAAGCTGAATATTACAGTCTGGATGCTGATGTCCACTTCTGCACTGGTCATTTTTTCTGGCTGATGAAGACAGTTCTGATGTTTTCAGCCCAACTGGTTACCTGAATGGAAGCTGAACAAGTAGTGAGTACTTACAGACACTTTTAATTCAGAGAAATGATGCATAGTAAAATTTCAGCGTAAAACTTGCACTTCTCTTGCTATCTTCAGTCTTCATCTATCATCAGACCAAGATATTAAATCAAGGAATATTTGGTGTTATATGTGGTTTATGTAGTTAGAGGGTATCTGACCACAGGACAGATATTTCACAATTGTGCTCTCTTACTGAGGGCTTGCAAGAGCATGCCATGGCTCTCCTCCAGCATGTGTGCCTGGCTCTCCTGCCCAGAGAAATCAAGACACAGGAAGAGGAGAGCCAACCCCAATGGTGAACTGAAAAGGTGAGTTGAGGGGTTGGAAGCATTCCCTGACTTCCATCTTGGCCGAAGACGTTACAGCTCTGAAGTCTTTCTTGGTTGTTTGTAAAGCCAACAAATGGATCTAGGACTCAAAATGAATTAAGCTGAACTTTGCATTTTGGTGTAAGAGAGGGAGAAGAGCCGGAAATTTGTCAATGGATAAAGGCGAATTGTTAAGTCCTCACTTTTTGAAACTATTGATCCCTTCCTGGAGATGAATTATACTGCTAAATCCTCTGAGCCCTATTAACTTCAGCAAGGATAAAGAGTTGAAGAGTCCCTTTGAGGCAGAGGAGATTACAGAATGGAAGAGAAAGATCCCAAAGCAAAAAAACCTAGAAACAGTTATAGAGGAAAGGCTTGGAGTAACGTTCAAAGCTTTTTGTTGCATAAATTTAAGAAAGAAAACTAAAAAAGTTGGACCATGACTTATTTACTCCATCCGAAGCAGAGTAGGATCTTTTTACAGCATGTTAGCAACAATTTGGATGGTTTATTTTTATTTATAATTAGTGTAGGTGTGAATGTTGGCTTTTAGGGATGATCTTATTATGAAGAGAGGAGGAAAAGAGAAACAAGATGTAATGCGTTCTGGACCTCTGCCCATTCCACAAATTGCGTTCTCTTCCAGGCTTCCTCAGCAGAACATCTTTGTTTGTGTGCTCAAAGATGATTTGCATCTATTTATTAAGTAGGGCTTGTTTGCACTCCATTTGGAGTAGATTTCTTTCTTATTATACTAATGCACATTCAGTCCTAATCTAATAATCTGACCTGGATTACTAAATGCTAACAGAGCTGTTGTCTGTCATGGATGAGTTTATCTAAGTGAAGGCAATGTTTTCCAAAGGGAATAAGAAAGATTTCAGAGTATGTATGTGAATAATGAATGAAGATATAGGTAGCACATTTTAGTAATGAGGAGGTAAAATGATAATTGAGTGGCTCAGAACTGCTGTGGTTTAAAGTAGATTTTAATTGATAGAGATTTGCAAGGTACATGACCATTGTGAAAGTGTTAAACTAAGGGTGGAATACTTTTTAAAATTATTTTTGTGAGAGAGGATGTGTCAGCATGAATGAATTCAACTCAAATTCCATGTGGTAAATTCTGCTTATCTGAATTCTTTTTTGGAGTTTATCTGTAATACTATTTTTTTTTTAATTCTTAGATATAACTTCTCCATAAAATTGATGAATTCCTGATCTGAGTCATTGCAGGTGGTTCTTAGAGCATATTCTAGCCTTGATAAAAGCAATTTTCATGACTGAATTATTCAAAGGAACATGTATCAAGTCCAAAATCACAACTCTTGATGGTAACAACAGGAATTCAGCAGATTAAAAAGTTGACCTTTTATTCTGAAGGTTGGTTTTGCTTTGTATTAGTACGATAGTTGGTGTCCTGTGATCAAATTTAGGAGTTCAGTGAACATGGGTTTTTTTTTTCAGATATGAGACCTTGATCTAATATTTGAGTTTTACTTTAGTGAGTTTGCTGATTTACTGAAGGAAGAGGCTGGTCAGGTTTAAATGCTGTAACAGCAAACATTTCAGTTATAGATACAGAGTAGTTAATAGAAATATTCCTATAGGGAGTGAAAGTTCCAGTAAGTGCATTTTTGTGTCAATGACAAGAAAGAAGAAAGAATGATCAGTTCCTGTGACCGGTGATACGGTGTGCCCGCCGTCTGCCTTGAAGGGAGAGAAGACCTTGTCTGCCTGCAGTGTAGGTTTGTACTTCTGATGGGCAAGATGCCTTGTGATCCTAACAAACAGGTGACTGTGTTTCCGAGCACCAAAGCGATTGAGGATTTCTTGGTGCCGCAGATGTCCTCCATATCGAACCAGGTCCTGTGGAAATGGAGGGAGCGACAAAATCAAGGAAGAAAAAGAAATCAGGAGACAAAAATGGAAATGTGACTACTAAAACTGTATCAGTTTCCGAAGCCAAAGAATCTGAAGGCTGCCTTCAGAGCTGAAAATGTCAAAATGCTCCAAGGTTTAGAAAAGAGGATGTGGCTTCTGCAGGCTGCAGAAAGTAAGCGCAGAAATTGTATGTGAGGAACAAGGTGAAGGATGAACAAACAAGACACCATGGCAGCGGAAGACACTTGCAGTGGGGGTTTGACCTGTTGGGAGTTGCACTGCACCAAACATGATTACAGGGATGTGCGAAGGGAACAGAGGGAGACACCTGCCTCTCCTGATAATTTTTCTTAAAAATCCTTTTTGCCCCTTCAGTAGGAGAGGAAAGACAGAAGAAGCCATGGTGGGTCAATGCTGCTTGACAGGGCCTGCTGTCTGTTTTGATTGTGCTTTACAGCAGATTTTGTACCCGCTTTCCTTGTTACATTTGTGTTTTTGTTTTGATGTGGCACATCAAGCAAACAAGCTTGCTTATGAGGATGAATTGCAATAATAAATATTTTGCAGATGCGCTGCAGCTCTACTTACAGCATGGGAAAGTTTTAGAGGTAGGGCAGCTTCTTGTCCTCCTTTGTAATAAGTAGGGAACATCTTCACTCTTGGAAGAACTCGGAGAATTCCAGCCCTCCCACTGACTCTCTTGATCATGAACAGCAGGGACACAGGGCTCAGGAGAATATTCACAGTCTCTCTGAATTTTAAAAAGCTGATGGAGGCTGTACTTCTTGCAAATAAAGAGGAAAAAAAAAATATTGCAAACCCAAAAGCTTTTATTCAGAAGTCATGAATTCAAAAGTGCACAAGATGAAGAGCTACTCTTTCCTTGGGTTTCCAGCACCAGAGTCAGATTTTTCTGGACAGCCTAATGATTGCTTTTGAGGCAGTCTGACCTAACTGAAAAGCAACGTTTTTCATTTCTCGTTGTTATTTATGATGGAGATACGCAAGTGAAAACTCAGTCCTTATAAAATGGGCAAAATCTAATGTCTGAATTTTTTACTAGAGATTGTTAATAACTGTTTTCATAGTATTAGATAATCCCTGGGATGCTCAGAGTATTATTCTTAAATGGAGGAAGACAGAGTGCCTGCTTTGGAGAGTTCATTATCTTTGAGCAAGAGTGTTACTATGGTTTAATTCCTACTAGGGGCTGGAGAAACTCCTATTCAAACCCTGCCTCTGCAGCCTTCCTATTAAACTTATGCCTCAGACTTTCTCCTTAAAAATTCATGTAATTGTCTGGTTTACAAGTGAGTTGAGCAAACGCATTTATATGAAGTACACTGGTGCTACAGGCACCCTGAAGACCAACGTGTGTTTTTTTGTGGGAGTAGTACTGGAGCTGCCTGGCAAGGGGGTGGCACGATCCCTTCAGGAAGGCGATGGCTTGGTGGCTCCCGGGCAGCCTGGTGCAGCAGTGGAGGAAGGAGGTGAGCTGGCACGAGCTGCTGGACTTGTCATTACTTGGCTGCCCTTGGATGTAGCAGCAGAGTGAGCCTCCTTGTAGGCCAGCCAGCAGTGGAGTAATAGGTCCCTTGGAGAATTCTTGTCATCTCCTCTCTGTAATCCATTAGCATTTGTTTTTTTCTCACCTTTAGCATCCTGGCCTGTGTGGCTGACATGCTGTGGTTCTTATCCAATGAAAATTTTACTAATCTCATTTTGAGAGTATGAGCTGGAGATAAAGTGTGAGTTAGAAAGGCACAGTTTTACCCCTGCCTTGCATACTTTTTCACCAAGTTCTTGTAATTATTGTTAGCCAACCTTTAATTATTATCTCATTAACACGACTGTGTGCGCCACACTTCACATTCAGAAAGGACTTGATCTTTGCAAGCTGGGCCTTTGAATCTGTATTTTGATGAGGAGACCTCAAATCTTTAACTATCTTGCTGATGTCTAAAGAGGCTGCTACTAATGAGGGATGGAAAGCAGATGGACTTCATGCCCTGCAGAAGGAGGGCTATCCTGCTGCTCTTAGTGTCAGCTGCTGTAGAGCCTCCAAGGTGGAAAGCAGCACATAAGCTCAAAGTGATCTGCTGCATAGTCAAGGCAAGGATAACTGAGAGTTGGGTAACTGAACTCGAAGTCCTGAATGCCCTTTCTTAATTTTATAGAGGATCCCAGCTGAACTAGAAGCTGCTTAGTCGTGTTGGTGATTTGCTTTAGTTTATCAATAATTTAGAGGTGGAGTCATTATTTGCATCTTGTTACTCTTTATCTCTTTCTATCTCTTTCTCTCTCTTCAAAACAGGAGTCCCCCAAACTAAAGTGAGAATGTGATCTTTAAAACGTGCTCCTTTCCCAATCTCTAATGCCCTTTAACTCTTCTCAAGGTAACCTTCACTCCTGTAGCTTGCCTGACTCAGCACTGTCTTTGCCCTTTTATATTTTTGTCTGTTCTATTTTCACACTTTGTTTTCTATTCCATTTTTCATTCCTTTTTTTCCCCCTTGAGCTTCTGAAATATTTTCCCCAATTCCTTCCTTAACTGTTTCTCATAAGACTGGCAATCAGGATCCTTAATCAGCCATGATGCACGAGGCTTGTGTGTGTTCTGCCTTGTGCTGCGGAGACACGGAGGTCTGTAGCGCAGGGAATGCTCAATATTCCCCCCACACCCTGTCCCCTGGCTGAGTGGATACTTAAGAAACTGAATCTCACGGCTCTAAACCAGATGAGATTGTTTTCATTAGCCCAGGAAGATCTCAGCAGTGAGACTTACTTTATATCAGATATGAACTGAAGACCAGATCCTTAGGTGGAGTAAACCAAAGTGCCGCTCTGATGACAGGAGAGGAGATGCACTGATTTGCTGCAGCAGCAGATGTGGACATCTGGCGTCTGTGTTCAGTTTTTAGCAACAACTGAAAATTAAGTGCATAAAACCAGTATAAGAAAAATAAGTAGCAGAGCAAAAGTGCTGCAGAAAGATTCCCAATGAAATATGAGTGAGAAGAGAGATGAAGTCAAGAAATGAACATCTGTCCCCCAAAGAGTAATTGTAAAAGCATTTTTGATCCCTTACATTAGTTGCAGCAAATCACTACGTTCCTATAGTACATATAAGAGACAAAAAATACTTTATTTCAATTCCTTTTTGGACTGGGCTGAAATGTAAACTGGAAAGCTAAACCTGCTTTACTTTCTTTAGAGATGGAACTGAGTACTTTTTTTCTGTCAGGCACTGTCCAGTTTTGTCTAAACGGAGGAAACAAAAATACCTTTTCATTTATGTGCAATATTCTTAGCCGAATTCCTTGGACTTTTTTTCCCCGTGGAACTGTAATCTTTCTTCTTCTGCTATTGGTATTTGCAAATTATTTCTTCATGAGGAAAACGTGGTAGAGCAGTTGGTTAGCCTGTCTTTTTAGATTAACTGCCTGCAGGTAGGATTCTGGATTGTACTGACTTTTATTAATTTGAATGACTTTGTCTTAGAGATGGAACAGTTGCAGAGATATTGCAGGTACAGAAATCCTCAATAATTAGAAGCCCAAGAAAGGAAACACCAGTTTCAAACTGTTTTTTATGGATGTATCAGTATGGATGCTGGTGAGGGAGCAACAGGCACCATTTGCACCCATTTATTTTGGTCTGCTGGTGTGTGCCAGTGGAGAATCACAGAATCACGGAATGTCAGGGGTTGGAAGGGACCTCAAAAGATCACGTAGTCCAACCCCCCTGCCAGAGCAGGATCACCCACAGTAGGTCACACAGGAACGGGTCCAGGCAGGTTTTGAATGTCTCCAGAGAAGGAGACTCCACAACCTGCCTGGGCAGCCTGGGCCAGGGCTCCGGCATCCTCTGAGTAAAGTTTTTCCTAACATTTTTGTGGAACCTCCTATGCTCTAGCTGGTACCCATTGCCCCTTGTCCTGTCATTGGACATCCCTGAAAAGAGCCTGTCTCTGTCCTCCTGACACTCCCCCTTGACATATTTATAAATATTAATGAGGTCACCCCTCAGCCTCCTCTTCTCCAAGCTAAAGAGATCCAGCTCCTTCAGCCTTTCCTCATCAGGGAGATGTTCCTGAAGACTACGGGTCTTCAGCCCCTTACTTATTTTAGAGTACTATTGTGATCAAAACTGCATAAAGAGTGGTTTGTCAGAAGGTCAGGATTCATGTATGGTTTTGAATTTCTCCAGGAAAGGAACTTGTGCCCCAGTTATTTAGGATGATTCTCAAAACGTTGTCTTTGACCAAATGCTTTGAGGACGCAGGCCCCTGTAGGTATGGTAGCTGACAATATGTATTTTGTTGCCTTTTACAATAACGATAACTGAAAATGTCACTGCTGTTACCGTTTGTTTAATGCCCTTGAGCATCCTGTCCTGCTAAAAAAACCTGCAAATTACTGGACCTGGGTAATCATCCCTCAGTGGTTTGATATTTGTGTTTTTAATCGTCAAACCAATTACTGGGGCTTTCCGATGGAGATGCTAATACTGTTTTGTGCTTAGCCAGGGGAAAAAATACTAACCGCCTTCTAGGAAATCATATTTTGAAATATAGCAATCTAAAAATACATATTTAAAACTCGGGGGAAAATGTAAAAAATAATGGTTTTATTTAGGAAGTATTGTGTGCTTTAATCATGACAGAATTAATACTTTAAGCATAACAGAATTAAAAGTGTTATTCATCTCTGGAAACCTCAGCTCACACAGGGCATTCAAATTGGTAGTGGAATATTGTGCAGGGACTTGTAAAAGCTTTGATACATGTTACGGCCTGTGTTGAAAATCATTCTTTAGTTTCATATCAACAGGGTCAATGTAAGTTTACACAGTGTCAATGTGATCTCTTTTGTGCTGGGCTCTGAAGCCTTTTAGCACACTTTTGCTCGCCTTCAACTCGGATTCTCAGGGCTATGTGCTGTTTGAAGGAGCTGCTGTAAATGTGCGCATTTACGCTGATTGCAGAGAAGTGCCACTGGTCACAAATCTGGCCTCTCCAAACGACTGGAAGGACAGGAGCGTGGAAAGGCAGGAGCTTGAGGAATGTGAGCCACTTTAAGTCAGAGCTATGCGGTGGCTTATTTTCTCCCTCATGAGGTTTAAATGACTTCAGCAGTCAGAAACCTTCTCTGGAAAGATTTTCTGTATTTTCTTGTATCCAAAAAGGAAAACTACATTCTTTCTGCATTAATGGGCCCCCTTCAAATAAACTGTTTAGTGTGAAATAATTGCCTCTGCCTACTCATATGTATTCTGACCAGAGAATAAGAAATTATGATCCTGGTGAGAAGCGTTATAATGTCCATGATTTGGACAGTGAGAGGGTTTTGGGTGTGAGCCAAAATCCTCCCTGCTACAAACACATGCACTGAGATTATATCTAGTCATACTAGTCCTACTTAGTCATCCTGGTCATCTCAGTCATCCTAGTCCTACTTAGCACATATAGTTTTGTTTGGACATGTGCTTTTGCAGACATAAAAAGAAGTTTGATATAGTTTTAACAGGGTCTGTTTTGTCTGTAGTTGCATGTGGATTCTCACAAGTGGGTGTGTGTGTATGTGCATGTATTTGTGAACTCAAACAGAATTGTTTATAACCAATTAACAGATACAAACTATTCGGATTTCACTCCAGTATTTTAAACTGATAATGTGACTGTACATTTTTTGATAAATCACTATGCTTTCCTGCTGGCGGCTCTCTCCCAAGCTGCTTTCTTTGTGATGTCCTTTACCAGCTCTTTCCCAGCTGAAATCTTTGCAGAGGTACTGAATGACCATGGTGCAGGTGACCCCTGGGCTGTTCTTCCCTCAGAGGCATTTGTGTTTGGAGCTGTTGGGGACATCCAACATCCCCGCCCAGCAGACGGCTCCCACTGTGGCTTGGCAGCAGCATCCTTCTCCAGGTGGCTCATCATGGTGATGTTCCACTGGGCAAACTGGAGTAGTTTCATTAAAACGAAGGGTTATGGAAGATCTCTGCTTTACCCATGCCAGAGTGGAAATTCAGGTTCCTTAGCTTGGAAGGGACAGGGAGTTAGGATGAGGTCCTATTGCTCAAACTTTGGCTGTCTGCTTAGGGTGAATGGCACACGGAGAAGATGACACCCTGGGTTACACCCTGGGTGCAAACCTGGTTCTGGGCAAACTCAGCAAACTGGGGGCACAAGCCCAGAGCAAGGAGCACGATCAATTAAAGCAGCTGGTGTTTGGGTTCATTATTGTTCTCTTTGTACTCTGGATTTCCTGAGAAAGGATGGGATGACAGTCTTCTAAGAGGAGACAAATGTTTTTCATTTGGTGGCTCTTCTCTTCAACAGACAAATACAGATTTTAATTTTTCTTACTTTTACATCTTTTCCACAAAAGCTGCATTTTCTCAAGCTACAACTAGAATAGTTACAATTAAATGAAAATGTTCATCCCTCGTTTGTTTGGTTCGATTTGGGTTTTTTTTTTCCAAATTTTGATTTTTTAATTGGAAAAATCTGAAGACAGGGTTGTATTTTAGTTTTATTTGGATCAGTTTCATATTAACTTGCCTTCCAGGAGAGGGAGAAGATCAAGAAGTTGGTAGAAAGGCTCTGGGTTGAAGTATGGAGGAATTGCACACACGCTGGCATAGAGGCCTGTGTAAGTGAAAATAAATTTCAAAACAGGAGAAAATTTAGCACTAAGTGATCCTGAATACTGAGATGGCAGTTTTGCCCACGTTTGCTATGTTAAATGTAGAATGTCACACTTTTTTATGCCCTTGTAGTGAAGCGTAACTAGGGAATGGTACAACGTAGATAGAGAATGTATGGTTGAAGTTATTTTTAGTCTCACAGGAGTGTAGACGTTTAAGAACAGCTTGCAAACTGATTAGTTCTAAATCCCTTAGTGTGAGTAGTTTCTGTATTAAAAGAGATACACGCCAGGTGGAGAAGATATTGCTAGAGAAATCCACAAGGAATGGAGTGCTGCTTCTTCGCAGGAATATTTTCATGGTCAAACCCATTTTGAATAGTGTCCTGCAAAAGTATTTTGAAGTGTTGGAAACTACATAGCAAAACTTTTCTTATTTTTGAGTTACTTTTTTTTTTTTAATAGTGTGTACTGTTAGTGAACCTTCTGATGTTCAGTGCATGCAGTAACTGAACTGAGCAACAAGCTTCAGCCTGCCTGTGGCACCAAGAGGAAGATCGCTTCCTCCCTCCAGCATTCCGGCTGTACTATATTTCTAGAGAGACAGTGGTCCAAATTCATCTATAACCTTCTGCCTTTTCTATTCTCTCTGAATCCAAATAACCTGTTTTTTCCAACAAATATTCTGTCTCTAGTTGTGGAACACAATGCATCACATCAGCCTAGTCCATCACAGAATTTAACTACAGATTACTAGGGAAGACTTATTTTCTGGAATCTTCCCTGTGCCAATAACTGAGTGAGGATTATTTTAAGTGCTGAACTCTATCCTCATATTTACTTTTGCAGATACTCTAAAATTTATTCATCATCTTTTAAGAACTAGTAAAACTGCAAACCTCTTGGGGACCCAAATATTTCTTCAAGTGATGGGGTTTTAGCTTAATTTTTGTGACTCTTCCACTTTATGAGCCATCTTCCTCAAGATTGTTCAGCCTTGCCATGTACACAGCACCTTTTAGTAAACTATATCCCTCTGGATGTTCATTGCCAGTGGCAATACCTGCCCTCTGGTTCTTGCTCTCCACTTTTCACTTGCATAGATCAGCAGGGTGTGGTAAAGAATCCTTGCTTCTCCATTCAAAGCTCTTTTTTTCACATATCACACACAGTTTAAAGTCTGTCTAATACTTTCTATAATTTATGAAAAGTCATGTCAAATTGTCATGAAATATGAATGTAGAACTATACCTGTTAGTTCCAGGGAGGACTAAGGTGCAGTTATGCGAGATGGCAGGTTCTTGTGCTGTGTATAGGCTGTCCTCCAAGAAATTCCCACACTTTCAGGTTTTTCGCATGTCTGCTACTCATCTTTAGCATGAGTTTTCTCCATTTTCATTGCTATCAGGTGTCATGAACTTGAAATTTATTCAACTACTTACATAACTGTAGTGAAAAACTGCTTTTTATTCCATTTTCCTTGTTCCTCAGCTGGAGCAAAGCCAGCTCATGCTACTGTGGGCCCCCAGCTGTACGTATATCAAAGGAGGTGGTTTAAAACTCGCTACATATTTTATTTCCTTACCCAATAGTAAAATGCCAAAAAAGACCTCAGCAAAACTATGTGACTTTGAAATACCATATGACTTAAATGTTGTACAGGAGTCAGAAAAGACATCTGAGCTGCAGCTGTCATCACACGCCATTTGGATTGAAGAAGCTCATGCCTTAATATACTTATATAAAATATAAACTTTCTTAAAGGCCACCATGAGAAACCAGTGTGTGTTCAGCTCTGTGAGAAATGTTTTAAGGACTACCTTGCATGGAATTTATGAGTAGCCACTCAAAACCACAGCAGAAAGGCACTGCTCTGACTGCCCAGCAGGGCTGGGGCTGACACCAGAGAGCCACTGGCCTCGCCATGGCAGAGCTGGCCTCTGGGTAACTCAGGCTCCAGCCTTAACCCCAAGGGATGGAATTTTAAATCAGCCCAGGGACGTTTTCAGCGTGTGTTAATTAGACAAAAAGCCAGTTTATTGGTGATGAGCTTTATCTTTCCTGGGGAACCTGTCTCTAGACAATCTTTGCTGAACAGTCATCTCTAGAGCAATTTAGCCACAGCTCTGTTCCCATTACTCACTGTCTTGAGGATCCTGGTGCATGGAGAGGGAAAGGGCGGTTCACACGTGTTGCTGCCTCTTGTCCTACAGCTGTGCCAAAGGCAGAGAACAAATATGGAAAACACTTGTTTAAGGGATGCAGAAATAGAGTGAGAACTGAAAGAACTACATTTCTACCTGTCTGCAAGTCAATGTGAATTATGTAAAAAGTTCTTGATAGTTGAACCACACCTGCATTTACAAATTTCATCAGAGACATAAGGTACATATATCCACTGGCATAAATAGCTGAAAAAATAGCTTTTCTCCCATGTCACGTACTTCCAATTATACTTTTGACAAAATACTTGGGGACAATAATTCTTATATGATATTCTGCAGTATTTAACTATCAGATATGTCTTCCTGATCAGGAATTCAGAAGGCATTAAAAATCATTAGAGAAATAGCTGGGTGAATGTAAGTAATTTTTTTTAGCCACAAATGCCATCTCAAATTTGCAAATGAATTCATTTTGACAACACTTCCCTTTCTTAGAGTTTTATGTCCTGCAAACATCTGAGCAACTGAGTTTTAAATCAGCATGAGTACATTTTATGTAAGTTATCACAGCTTGCATGAGGACAGGTTTTAGAAACTCCATTGCCAGCGCTCTACCACAGACATTAAAAGGAGCAAGATGTGGATCTTGTCACATAGGTTGCAACTTGTGCTTAAAAACAACTGAGTATGGAAAAAACAAAATGAGTATTGAGGGATAAATTCGAACTTGTGGCTGCTGGATCTCATTCAGAGTCTGAGCTCTGCAGGATGTCTTTGTGCACATGCAAGCACAGTTGTTGTCCCAAACACACCTGATTCCCTGCAACAGTGCTGTAGTGTATCAGAGCAGGCTTTGGGAAGCTTCAGTTAATAGGTGAAAAGCTCACAAAACCTTGTGTCACAGCATGATGCAACCTGCAGTCACTTCTGCTCTAGGCAACCAAGCTTTCGTCACCTCTCACAGAATCTGAACGGGTCTGATTTGACTTGGTCTTGCTGACGAGTTTCACTGTAGATTGGGATAAAGTTAGTTTTCTTTCTAGTACCTGATGTAGTTCTGTGTTTTGGATTTAGGCTGGGAATAATGTTGATAACACACTCATGTTTTAGTTGCTGCTGAGCAGGGCTTACACTAGGTCAAGCCCTTTGCAGCTTCTCGTGCTGCCCTGCTGGAGAGGAAGCTGGGGGTAGACAAGAAGCTGGGACGGCACACGGGCAGGACAGCTGACCCCAACTGGGGCCAAAGGGATATTGCATGCCGTATGACGGTGTATGCAGCATATAAACTGGGGAAAAAGCTAAGCCTGGGCATCACTTGGTTGGTGGTAAGCAGTTGTGTTTTCATTTGCATCGCTAGTTTTTCTTGGGTTTAATTTCTCTCTCTTCTTGTTATTGTCATTTTCATTACAATTTATTATTATTACAATCACCATAATATTTCATTTTATTTCAATTATTAAACTGCTCTTCAGTTTTCTCACCTTTACTCTTCTGATTCTCTCCCCAATCCTACCAGGAGCGGAAGTGAGTAGGTGGCTCTGTGGTGATTAGTTGCTGGCTGGGGTTAAACCATGACCCCCTCCTGATTCTGCAGTTATGTTTTGGATTAATTTACCACCTGTCTTTGAGGTCGAAACTGCTGTTTCTGTTTGTAGAAGGCAATTTTCAGAATAAGCAAGTCGTTTCCAGTTCCAATTTTATCGTAATGGTATCTTGAGTTCAGGAGATAATTATTGCACTGCCTGCCATGTGCGAAAATACCATGAATTCCAATAAATTTATCTCAGATTGTCCCTGTCTGGAGTTCAAATACATTAAATTCCCTTATTTGAGCCAAAGGCAAAATGTGCAAACTGGGGAAAGTGCAAAGTGAAGCTAAAAAAAAACACCTGAAAATTCTTCTCAGGCAGGGGATGCTTTTGCTTCTCCACAATGTGAGTCACCAGAACCTGTGTTCTTGCTTCGTAATTTCACAAATCTCCTTTCCGTGCCATCAGTGCCCCCAGACGTGCTTCCATCTTTCCAGTTAAGAGCTTAACCCTCTACATTTACACAGTATGAGATTTCTAAGGAAGGGATTACTGTCCCAGAAAGCTTTACTTAAAAAAGTAGTTGTGGTAACAGATCTCTGAGAAAACAGCATGTGTTGCATCTTCTTCTATGTTGCAGGATATTGTGATGTAGAAAAAGGATAATGCCAATAGGGAAGAGGTTTTTATCTGGATAGAAAAAGGGCATTTTACTTGCAAGGTAATATTAGAAAGCTACATACCTACCATTGTCAATGCATTTGTTAGCATTCAATGGAATGGTTGTAATAAAAATGGAATTTAAAGATGGACTTTTAAAGGAAAATTAAAATTGTTTGGGAAAAAAACCCCTGACTGCAACTAGATAATCCCTCTGAAAAAAAAAATCTATTGTAAATTTAGAACAATAAACATTTTCATAAAAATAGATGGAAAATTAAACTAATGTGAGATTTCTTACAGTGATTTGGCTCAAAGTTAAAATTAATGGAAGAAATGATGCAGGATGTGACCCAGTGCCAGCGGGGATGTCATTTCTTCCCTGGTAGAATGCAACATTTTCCTCCTGATCTGGTCTCCTCTTCCCAAATGTATCATTGACTGTCCTGGGGGAATTGTCGTTCTTGATTATCAAGAAAGGATCATCTGCTGGACTTAACTGCTCTTGAGTTCAGGAGGTTTTTGGCCTTCTCTGCAGAAGTTTAGAAGTTTAATCTTGTGTTCAATATGATTTGAATTTATTGCAGTGGATGGACACACTACAAGTAGATTTGACAGGTCACTACTTACACTGAACCTGAGTACAGGCCACCAAGATCTCATGCTGGTCTTAAGACAGAGAATGATATAAATTTCTCCAATTATGACACCTCTTTTTATCACCTGCTCTACAGATCGTCTTAAGGGCCAACAACCTGAAGTGAGCATTTGATGAATTACTGGTGAAGCAGAGGTAGAGAAGGACTGAAATTCATCTTCCCTGCCATAACTCAGGCAGGTGGCATCATACAGGGTCCATCTAATTGCCTGATCGTAATGATCCCTTCTGGAGAGAGCGTTCAATCTATATTTGAAGTGCTCCTACGTCTTTGTTCAAGACGTGTGCGTGCCTGATGATTTTGTGTCTCCGTAGTGAGCTTGGTTTCCAGAGTCTAAGTGCACCTGAGAACCTCAAATGGCAGCAGCAAGTTATAGAGGTGGGAGAAGAAGCATGAAGGTTACAATAACAAGGTGGCAAGCTCTTCAGGATGACTATTTGGCCCGGGTGGCTCGTTGCGTCGTATGCACCACAGCCAGTAAGTCATACGAACATAACCAATTACACCCGAAGTAATTCCAGGCCTAACAAAGGACAGCGGTTGTTCGTTCAGTTTAAAGTTTCTAATGAGCCTTTTTGTACACGAGTATTCTTGGAAAACACCCAAAAACCGTCTTGTCAAAGTGAAAATGGTATTTTATCTTTGAAATTAGGGTTAGAGAATTTCATCTCCCTGAATATTCAGCACGTTTCACATCCCAGTCCTGCTCATTGATCATGCATGTAAAACATTAGTGGCATCCTGGGTACTGAATTAAATTCAGTCTTTGCCATTTGCAATTCTAGTCACTTTGGAGGTCACCAAATGTGGCAAAGCTGCCTTTTAGTTTTAAAAGCTGTGTAAACACCTCCCTAGCCTGCTGCTACCTGTCAGCCCAGGAAACAGTGCTGTATGTCTGCGAGGAATGAAGTCCAGTCCACAGCAAATGAGCTGGCTTTGAAAAAACCCTCCATGAATCCTTTGAACCTGATGTGCCAGTTTGATTAGCTGGAGGAAACCGCAGTATAAACCATCCTTATGGCTGCCACCGCGGCCAAGGGAAGAGGAATAGCAGGGCTTGCAGTATCCCGACTGTTTACTTTCCTCCCTTTCTTGCTTCCAGATTTAGCTCACCGATGTTTTTCTTCCCTTTCAACCCCAGTTGTTCTTGCTTTTATTGCAGTGAGGTTACCCAGCACAAAAAAAAGCATTTCATGGAGGTGGCAATCTTTCAGATTTAGAACATCGTGCTGAACTCAGTTATGGTTGTTATGAATAGCTGTTGCTACTAACGTATAGTTCTATCCACATCTGAAGTGTGGGGCGACACATAATATTGCAAGATGACAAAAGACTTGATTAAAAGCCAAGAAATCAAAATCTGTGAGGTCAAATACAGGTACACGTACCCTGTGCTGTGTATACCTTTGCCTAGGGACATGCCTTCCCTGGTTTTGATTATTTCTTTGCATCTTTATAGAAGAAGGTGACAAAGATGACGAAACCCTCACCATGTTTCTTAGAGATTCTGTAAATAAATTGCCCATACTTTCATGTTTGTATGAAACTGTACTTCAGTACACAGCCAACTCAGCTGTGCAAACACTAGAGTTTGAAATCGTATCAATATTTGTGCTGTTCTTAGTAGAGTAAAGCGTAATTACAGGTAAAAAGTCTGAAAAGCCAAAGTTCCTAGGCATATGGCAATAGGCTTAGACAGAGCACTTTATAGAGTGCAGAATGTGCATTTAATTGACAGCACGTGGTAATATTTGCATCAAGTGTCATGTTGCTTAGAGGGTTTTAGTTTCTACAGAGTTTCTTAGAATATCTTTATTTTAGTATTACTATATTTTACAGAAATATTATTTGTCCTTCTTCATAGACAAAACATAAAATTAAGCTCCTTGTTGCTCGAACCCCAAACCCCACAGCAGGTTAAAGATACGCTTCGTTTCAATCATGCTTAAGTCTTCCTGAGGTCAAAGAGGGATTCTCAAATGCTTAAAACTAAGCAGGAGTTATGTGCTTTGCTGGAGTGAGTCAGAGTGAACAGCACTTTGTTGGAGCCTTACAGATTCACGGTGGGATTAATTGTGTGATTACAAGTAGCTTTTTGTGGTTTAAGTGTTTAGAATCAGGGAAAATCTTGCAGAAGCGCTCCAAAAGAGCTCTAAAGATTTATTACTTTCTTTCTTATTTTAATTTTTAGAACATCTTAATGATCATGCGTCCTTTCCATGTGCATCCTCACTGTTGCTCTTTGCCCTTTGCGAGTGTTTATTTTTGCTTTTCTCCCTTTTGGCATACTAGAAAGTTAAATAGTAAAACAGGATAAACAAGCAGGTATTGTGTCATAATTGAACTCTTAATGTCAGTGTTATGATGCAAGTAATGCAGCTCAAGGTCTCTTATCCTTCAGTAGCGAGACAGTAATTGCCTGATGATAATCATGATAACTATACTCCCTGGAGTTACTTTACTGCTGTTGAGAAATATCTTCTGCATCTCTTACATGAGCATGATGAAAACCCCCACATTCAATTATTCTACTGAAAGTTGAATGATTATGATGCATGTTGCCTGACACGGTGATTTACACAGAGATAAGTTTTACTCTGCAAGGAGAGATAATATTTTAAAGTAGAAATAATTAAATCTAACGTGGAAACCTCCATTGCTGAATGGAGGGTCTCCTCGTTTGCAGAGCAAGCGTTTTATTACCTGTACACTACCTACCTCAGCAAGTGGGGATGTAACAGTAACTGATTATATTAAGAGGCTATTTTTGAAAAATACGGTTGCAAAGAGTAATCGGTTCAAGTCTGGCATGAGGGGTGTATGGAGATTACATCCTGTTAATTGTTTTGGCAAGCTTGTCATTCTTGTGTGAATGATGACCCCTTGTTACCCGGTACAGCCACAGCCAGCCTGCAGCAGCTCACCCACACAGCCCGAGGTGGACTTCATTTGTTCGTGACTGTTTTGCTAACAGCACATTGTTTAGACCACCTAAACCAGGGACAGCTGTTGGTGGGGTTTGACTATTAGTTTACTATGCAAACTAACCTTTTCACAGGGGATTGTGGATAACAAGATTGGGTTTCTTCTGCAAATTATCAGAAACATTTAAAACTTGGAAATGGGCAGAGATATGCTGAAGTACTTTTGTGCTCCTTCCTTGTGAGGTGTGTTGAAATACCAGTTGTGGAAGGTAGGTTACCCTTCACAATTCCACATTACCTAATGCTGTCTTATGCAGGAGATCAAGGCTGTTTCGTGGCTCTCGCATGGGCATTCCTCAAACAGAAGAGATGAACTTTGGGGATGATGTGCTGGATACAGTGATGGCGATGACAGAATACCTGGTGACTTCAGGGGGGCAGGATTTCATTGTCCTTCTTTGACAATAGCATAAAAACTTCCGGAATGAAGCAAACCCCTATCTCCAGCAATTTTCAGTACCAGATGTTTAGTAAAAAAATATAGGAGATGTGTGAGATAAACATACTCTTAGCATATTCATTCAGCCTGGGCAAGAACCAGTTTAGGGCTTTACTGAGGAATGGTTACATATGCACCATGCCTGGCATGATTAGTCATCCTAATGCCTTTAAAAATAATTCTTTTGATTTCCACAAAGTTCTTTGGCAATGAGCTCCATGATTAAAATGCATTAGGTAAAAAAGTCTCGGTATAGTCAGTCTGTAGGTCATCTCTTTTCTACAGAAGTTGTCTTAGTTGCCTATAATGAAATTATGTGTGTGTATAAGGAAGGCTGTCCAACAACCTTTTCTCCTCTAGTAGCCATTCTCCCTGCTTCCGCATGTATTTTCCAAGGTCCAGGTTTGACAAAGACTTGCTTTCCAGGCTGATGATCTTTGAAAAGGGTGTGAATCACTTAGGTTCCATGTCTCAAACTGTACTGTTTCCCCGTACTTTTAGAGCTTGTTTCCTGCTTATGTTTTTGAGTTCCTTCGAGTCCATCTATTTTGAAAAATAATATATAATTATTTTTCTTCTGCAATATTCCTGGTTTTTTAAATGCTATCTTTCCCAGTTTGGTTAAGTCCTTGCCTAAGTAGTCCCTTTTCATACAGGAGCTGCTCTAACCCCGGCTCAGTTCAGCTGTGTGTCAAGTAGGGATAAGAGGTTATTTGCCTTACAGATTGTTATGAAACTAAGAGACTGGATACTTTAAAAAGCTCTTTGAAATCCTTGGATTTATTAGTCCTTTTCTTTCTCTCTTAGATTAATGCAGAAATGCCAACTAGTTGTTTGCTCAGGATGTCAGAATTACCTGATTTGAATTTTTGGTAGGGTTTGAGTTTTATTTTCTTCTGAGCCACCTCATTCAACACTTAACAATAACCTTGGTAACAATGTTACTGAGCCATTTAATTTAATTAGATAATCCATTACTCAAAAATGCACAAATCCAGCAGAACCAGGGGAATTTTGTTACCCACTGGCAGCAGCTTTCTCCAGGTCTTGGAACATGCATGAAGTATTGCAAATCACTGTTCCCTGTTGTGTTACCAACTGATCACGTGAATTTCTGAGCAATTAAACAAGGTGAACTAAATTCCTCATGCCCTTACAATGATAACCTGCTGGTACATTTGGAAAAGTTTCACCCATTTCAGTGGACTTTCTTTGAGTTGCATCGGTTATTTTTTTGTATCTTTTTCTAAAGTTCAGAATAATCAGAAGGGTGTGTATTTATATAGATCACAACATAAAAAATGTTTACATTCCAAAGTATATTAAAACCATAACTAAAAAAGAACACGTTTCTCAATGATTGCAAAAGTTATTCAGCTCCTTGGGAAGCTCTGATGATGGTTCCAAAGGGCAACTGTTCAGATGTAAATCTCCTCTGAAGGGGTTCACTTCTTCTGAAGCCTAAGGCAGCCCCAAAGATTTGAGCCCACATCTTTCTTAGTGCAAATGGAAAATGCATTTTTAAGGCATGGCAATGAAGATGTTGTATAGCTGGATTTTGAAAAATAACTCCTGCAAGTCATCCCTGTTTTCTCCCTCCCTCCCTCCCTCTATTTCTTTGCTAAAGCTATTCATACAGAACTATGCAAATTATTTTAAATAGACCTCAGGCTAATGCCACTGTTTTAAACGTGTAACAGTACCATGAAAGATGTGAGCACGCTGTTTTAATTTGTTTGCAGCAGCAGATGAGTGTTTCTCATATTTGTTTCTGTTTTTTTAAAGCAAGATTTAATCCATGAGAGAGCAGCAGACCTAGAATTCTGCTCAAGGATCCATGTCCCCCTCCTACACGGGGAGCACTGGGAGGATGAGGAGCACACTAATAATATTTTTCTACCGTAACCACCTCCATTTTCTTCTTCAGACGCTTTGTTTCCTGCACTAATATTCTAGTTCTCTCGACATAATGAATGAGCTTAGGGACTTGCAGGAGTTTCAGTACCATTTGTTTTTTATCCTAAAGGAAAATACAAGCCCCTCTGTCAGATAGGACTCTGCATAAAAATAAGTGCTTTCTGTACTACAGAAGTTGAAGGTGACCTGTGGTAATAACTGATACAAACTTTTTTTAAGCTAAAAGCATTCCTCCCTAGGTTTTATTTGTTCTAGCTAACATTTCCTCTCATGATTTAGGTACTGCCTAGTATTTAAAGCATATGGCATTTAAATGGTAACAGAAAATTGAGCATCTTAATGGACTTTCCTTTATTTATCAAGACTTGTTTACTTGGTGAGGAAATGAAATTGAAGTTGGATAAAGATGGATTTCCTCATCTGACTTTTAAAATTTGAGAATGAACGCAAGCATTTTTCCAAATCAAAAGCTGAAAAATGTCTGATAAGCTCAAAAGATGTTTATTTTCCCATCCTATTCAAGAAAAGCACAGTAAATGAACTATTAAAGAAATAATTCAAAATGAGAACAGAATAATGAGATTTTATTTAAAAGGTAAGAATCTTGCCTGTTCCTCCTGTTTCTTGCATATTTTCTTCTGTTTCTTAATTTCATGTTACCTATCACCTCCAAATTCAGGTGTATGTTTCTTTGCTTACCTGTACCTCTCTATGAGAAAGAACATTTATTTTAATATTACTGTGTCCTATTGATCAATATTTATGCTATTAACCAAGCAGTTGTATAACAACCTGTCTGTTCCAATACCTAACTAAAATATTTCTTTTTTCTTTCTGTAAATTGCTACTTTACATCCCCAGTTTATTGCAAGAGCGAATTACTTCTTCAGTAATAAAAGTCAGTCCCCACAATTGAAAATCTTTGAGGAGTCGAGAGAAGTTGGGGCTCAGAGAAGAGACAGAAGTGCTCTGAGTGAAGGCAAAAAAGGATGATATTACTCTCCTTCCTCTCTGGAAAGGTCACGGCTGGACTAGGGGCTGCCTGGTCCCTTCAGTTGGAATTTTCCCTCCGTTTCTTTAAAAGCAGGGCCAAGGCCCATAGATGCACAAAGCTCTTAACAGACTAATTAATATTCACACAAGCGAGCCAGGAATTGGAAAGATGAACTAATGAGAAATGATTAAGTGTTAAATATGCATGGCATGGCTTAACAACTATTAAAGCAAAGGACACAGTAGTTGCCTGCAAATACAGAATGTAAATAGAAGGGGCAGAGGAATTAGTGAGGTTGGTTCTGGAACTAATGAAATAATATGCAGTAAAGTTGTTGTCTTTTTGCTTATTAAACTTTCCCGTAAGCTCTAATGCAATAGGTGATACCGGAAAGAAAAATGAGAAGGAAATTTCAGGATAATAGGATAAAATGGAAAAGAAAAAATAAAATCCAGGCCCTAGCCAAAATATCAGCTTTTAATGATGCTTTCTGCATCTGAAATGATAAAGAAAGGCGAGTAGGGGGACCTAGGGAGTTCCAGGGCTGTCAGCTGCATCCCAGTGCCTGAGGAAATCATGGAGCCAGTCTCCGTGGATGTGGTGCTGTGCCCACACACACAAAGGGCGAGAAAGTCCCCGGAGCAGCCGGCACTGGTTTGCAAAGGGCAAGTTGTGCTCGGCTGGCAGGCTATTGTGCATGTGAGAGGGCTCCTTCTGCGAGCTGGGCGGCAGCCACGAGTGCTGTTCGGCTCCATATTAGCAGAGTCATCAAGACAAAGCCCACCTTGTCCCAACAGCCAAAGTGAGGCAGCAGGGGCTGGGTGGGTGGCTTGGGAGGGAGGTGTGGACCTCAGAGGGATCTTGCCAAACTGGTGAAACTGCCTGTCAGGAACCTCACAGAGCCCAGCGAAGGCCCATCTGAAGTCGAGCACCTGGGATGGAGTGACCCTGTGCCACAGCTGAGCCTCGGGATTTGCTCCCTGTGTAGAAGCTGAGAAGTACCTGAGGTGCTGGTGGGCAACTTTTTGACATGTGTCAACAGCATGGCTTTAGAGCAATGCACGTGAGCTGCAGGCTGGGTTGTGGTAGCAGGACTGCAGCCAGCAGGAGAAGAAATGGGGTTATTTCTTTCTGGGGGATGGCACTGGAGAGGGTGCATCAAAAATACTAAGTCTAGTTTCAGGACATGTACACGAAAAAGAGAGTTTCTGTAGAGAACTGCAAAGATTAGGCAGAGGCACTCTGGCATTTGACCATGTTCACTGTGCCTATTTTTTTCTGTGTGTTCAAGAGACAAGATGCAAAGATCATTTATTGCAACAAGGGAGATTCAAATTGGACACACAGAAAAAAATAGGCACAGTGAACACGGTTATTTAAGTGCCAGATCAGGAGCCCAGAGAAGCTGCAGAGATCTTCTAAATTCAACTGGACATGTCCCTGGGAACCTTGACCTAACTGGGAAGTTAGAATCGTAGAATCATTCTGGTTGGAAAATACCTCTAAGACTGTTAAGTCCAACTGTCAACCCAGCACCACCATGAGTGCTAAACCATGTCCTGAAGTGCCACGTCCGCATGGTTTTTGAACACCTCCAGGGATGGTGACTCCACCACTGCCCTTGGCAGCCTGTTCCAGTACTTCATCATTAAAGAATTTTTTTTCTAATATCCAATCTAAACCTCTCCTGGCACAACTTGAGACCATTTCCTCTTGTCCTAAAGAAAAGTTACCCTGCTTTTAGGAGGGTGCTGGACTGGGTCACCTCCAGCCTGTGTTTTTCTGTGACTTTATGCAGTGGCCTGAGCACGTGCTTGCAGCTGGGCCTCTGCTGTGGGAAAGTGCTCAGAGAGGTGAGGTGGGCAGGAAAGGAGGGAACAATCCAATGAATCAATCTTATAAAAGGAGGATTTCTGAGTGGAGTTGGGAAGAAGTACATATTGTCACCAATTGCACACAGAGCAGTCAAGTAGCAGTGCAGCCAAATGGAGGTTTTGGGGACTCCATGGAAAGCTTGCAGCTACCAGGATGCCCCTGTGAGGAACTCAGGAATATCCAGGCACAGGAGAGCCACCTGATAACATCCCACCTTGGGATCAGAAGCCATTTTTGACAGATTTTTGTGTTGGTAATTGTTTTCTATATTGTTTAAATCAGATTTGAAATGTAAGCCTATTGCAAGATTTTATTTTATATTTATTGTTCTAATTTACTTGACAAATTGATACTACTACAAAGCCAATGTTCTGTTAAATCTAGTTTGCTTGAAACAATACTTTATAGGTGAAACACTAGAATAATTGAAGTGTGCACGCCTATTATTCTGTTTCAAGTGATTCACCTGCCTTTGCATGCATTCAGCAAGATTTACTTTAATACCCAGTGTCATACAATAGAACATTTTAGAACAATCTGTGTATTTAAAATGCTGTATTTCTATTTGGCAAGTCAACTAAACGAAGTATGCACTAAAAGAATGACAGCGTGTGCGCTTTCAAAGCTTGATGTCTGTAAACCACAATTTTGGGACCCAGTTTCTTGGTGGGATGATAGCTCAGCTGTGGCCTGGAAATACTGGCAAAATTCCGACATTTACAGTGAGCCCTGCAATGAGATTCCTGAAAGCATTTAGAAAATAGAAGTATAATCAGATGTATACTTAAAATCCTGATTTGGATTTGCTGACATAGTAGATTTCTGTTGTCTCGAGAATATATTTTATTTTAAAATTGCATTATATGCCTCAAATAGCTTTAGTTCTGAAAATGCGAAGGAAACACAGAATGAAAACCGGAAGATTTAAGTCTAGCTATAGATTGAATGTTGGTGATTTATATTGGCAATGGTGATTTCTGTGCTTAGAAGTTCAAGAGTTCTTTTAAATCTGTATCTTACTGTAACAATATTGGGTCAGAAAGCATCAGCCTCATCTAGGATAAAAAAACGCACACCTTTTTGCCTTTCTTACAAGAAATAGTATTATTGCAAACTTGAAGTATGGAAAAAACCCATTATTGCCTCCAAGGTGGTATGCCATCTTAATAAGACTTATCTTCAAGACAAGAAAAAATGTACTTTTCAAATCCCACATGCATTATAAACCACCACTTACAAAACCTTTGTTCTAAAGTGCTGGCAATTTTACCTGGGGCAAACATTTCACTGCATTTAAAAGGTCTCCACAGGATACTAGTAAATCTAAGGTGAACCATAAAGACCTATGGATACAATAAAATTTAAAGTTTTTGTTTCTCCAAGTTTTAGTTGTTTTTATTCTTTGAAAAAATGGAGCTTCCTCCTGCTAACATAATCTTAGTTTATACTTAATATCGTATTTTAAGAGAGAATGGCTAGTGAAGAGAATAAATTCCTGTGTTTTTTTCATGAAATACCATTAGAAAACATAGAACTGTAACAATGAAAGCAAATAGACATTTGAAGGAAACTAACAACATAACCAGCAATCTATCTGGGTCACGAGCCAGAAAAGGCCATCTGGCATTCCCAGGGATAGCACGAACGAGAGCTGCCACCTTTTATTGCATATTGATAAGGTCTGGTAACTATTGGATTGCTCCACCTGAATGCAGACTTGCAGATGCTGTGGGTATCTCTGAATCGCAAGTGATGGCTGATGCCACAGAAGGGTGTTACTGGGCACACGGCCTTTCCAGTTAGAGTCAGTCTGCTTTGCTCCAAAGAGCAAAGTTAGAGTCAGTCTGCTTTTGCTCCAACTCTGCAACCCAAGTGCTTGTTTGAGAGAAAACAAAAAAATGTAAAGGTCCGCTTCTGCAAAAGTAAATTCAACTTCTGCGCTGTATGACTGCCCAGCAGTGTGGCAGCAGTGATTCATCGGGAGCGTCTGCGTAGGGTTGACGCAAAGTGAGATCCTGGTGAAAGCAGGCGGGAGGCAGCAGGCTGGGCAGGAGCGTGTTTTCACTGCACCTCTAGAAAATGCAGCCTGGGAGGAGTTCGCAAGCTCCACCGTACACCTCCAGCAACCTGGATTTTAAATAGTGAGAGAATTTTTTGTAAGGGAAAATAATGCCTGGGAAAGGAGATTTTACGATTGGGTTCTTCTTTAACTGAGTTTACAGACTCGTGTTAGGATGACACTGATTTTGCCTGCTCTAGAATTTTACGTGGAATTGGTAAATGCCAAAGCTTTTCCTTGTGAAAACAAGCCCTAACTTATGAATTACAATCCCACAACTAACATTGTACCTGACACTCTTCAAAATGTCAGAAATATCCATATAATTTTGTTAGGATTGAGACCTTTTGGCATAGTAAATGGGAGAGCGAAGTTTAATAACAGAGTTAAAAAAAAACGAACCCAGAAACAAAAAATGATGCCGGAAAAGTATCCTATTCTTCCTCACTAGTCATTTTCCTGGCATGAATGTGAATGTCTCTCAGCCTTTTATATCTAGGAGTAAAGGTTATAATAATGGCTTTAAATGTGTAATCTTGTACAATAAAACCCCTGCCATTAATGCAAGGTTAAGTATCTGATTTTTAAACCTACGAAGGTCAAGAAAGTAAGGAGATAATATTACAAATGCAATTTAGCTTGGAAGTTTAATGTATTAAACAGAGTTTACAACTGGTGTGTAGTGGAGAAGCATCTGTCCCAATAGTATGAAAAACGAGTTTATAGTGACTTAAGTGGTTCTCTGACTGATCAGTAAGGAGAGAAATCAATATCAAGCTGAGGCAGGACCACACAGCGTGGAAGCTGCCGTTCCTGGGGGCCAGGAAATCGTCAATCCTGTTCCCTCGCCACTCGCCTTCCCTGCAGCGCGAGTTTATAAGACTCCACTGCAAAATGGAACACACAGCCGGGCACTGGCTCTGTTAGCCAGACGGAGAAGAAAAGGGCCATTCAATCCATTAATCAGTTTATATCTTCAGGCTTTAGGCTGCTGCTTTCTGGTGGGATTTCCTGGGCAAAAGTCTGAAACACCAACTGGAGAATGCTTGCACAATATGGACCAGTTATTTTTGGAGGGAGACAGCTTGTCTTATCCAATGTTTTTAGAGAATCTATAAAAAGAGCAGGAAGAAAATTGTCTTCTTTTTACTTTCCTCCCCCTTTCTTTGGACCTTTATGAAGTACAGTTAAATTCTTTGGTCTCAGAATCCTACCTGACAATTTTGAATTTATTGAATTTAAGCTATATTGAATTTACTGTTTTTTGAACTTGATCTTGGTTAGCGGCATGATTCTTTCCTGATATTTTCTTCCTTATGTGATGCGTTTTGTCTGTAATTGGCTGTGAAACATTCTATCTTAATTCTGTACAAAAGAAGTTTTGCAAAAGTTTTACAGATACTTAGCTTGCAGCAAGTCCTGCTGCAGCATCATTTAGAAACAGATTTAGGTGAAACTCTCTCAGAGGATTCAATGCAGTGTTTTAGTTTGCTTTTAATTAAGCTTTCTTCTTCCTCGCTTAAAGCTCAGTCTCCTCTGAGCCTTGTTATGGGCTGTCAAAATAGTCACCAAAATTCACATCAGCTCAGTGAAAACTGCAGCAAGGACCAAATCACAGCCAATCTTACAGGAACTCCTGGCTCATCTACGATGGGTACCGGTTGTCTGAAATGAGTCAAAATTCAGCGTGAATTTAGTCTCAGTTTGACCTGGATTTTAGTTCTGTTGAGCTAATATCCCTAAAAAAAGCATGGGTAATTATGTGCTAAGTTATGTGTATGGATTAAATGTGAGCTTTGGAGGAAGCTCACCCAAGGACCCAGCTTATCAAGAGGAAGGAAGCTGCAATTATTATATAGAAATAATTTCATGCCTCTTGGATGGTCTTTGGCACTGCTGCTTTTCCTTGTTTTTCCTTTCTTTCCTGCCCATCCTGACATCAACAAGTCCTTACCCATCTCCTTGCTCGGCCTTTTCCCTTCCCACAGCCCTGGTTTTTTATGTCCACCTCCTTCATCTTTATCACTGTAAATGATAGGGAAATAGGCTGAGGCAGTAAGGAAGGACCTCCTCTTTCCTGGGTTCTTGCACACATTATGTTCATGACAGAGCTTTTGTTTGCCAGTTACCTCATGGCAGCTCACATATTGGTAAACAATAATTTGGACAACCTCAAAACATTTATTCCAGGCTACAGATGTTAGTTCTTTTGCTGGAAGACTACCAAAAATAGCAGGGCAGAGAACTGTTGCCAGACTGGATCATGATGTGCCAGGAATGAATTTTCACACGTAGCAAAACTCAATTTCAAATCATAATCGAGATTCTGCTCCATATGTGGTCTAAAGGCAATGGGGTTCACAGGTGCTTCATTCATGAGGTGTGATGCATCACTTGTGGCATGGATGATTCAAATGCTGTGATGATGAAGAATGTGTAAGGAAGTAGAGAAATGCAGGGAGGCAGATGTGTTCCTAGAATCAATCAGAGAATCATAGAATCATGAATCATTGAATGCGTTGGGCTGGAAGAAACCTTTAAAGCTCTTCTAGTGTATCCCCCTGCAGTGAGCAGGGCCATCTCTAACTAGCTCAGGTTGCTCAGAGCCCATCAAGCCTGACCTTGAATGTCTCCAGGGATGGAGCCTCCACCACCTCTCTGGGCAACCTGTGCCAGTGTTTCACCTCCCTCGTAGTAACGAACTTCTTCCTAACATCTCATCTAAATCTACCCTGCTCAACTGCTCATAACTGACATCGTTCAAAATGCTAATCCTTATAGGTGTGTGATGCTTCTGGAGGTAGTTGCGTTTAGTAGTGCTGAGACATGGTGACCTGTAGGGATTTTAGTTTCCATTAATCCTTTTAATGAGGTTTCTTTTAAAGGAAAGAGTTTCAAAACATGGAAGAAAGCTCTTTATATGTCTTAGTAATGAAGGTTATTGAAGTATAGACCATTTAAATGCTTTTGCTGAAGGTCTGTGGTAAATTCGTGGCAGGTTTAGGATTAAAATTGATGTTTTCTCTCCCATAGTCCTAAACCCAGTCTCACACAGTCCTAACACCTTTCTTCCCTGTGGAAACGGGGCTTGATCTCTCAAAAACAAATAGATATTCAGCTACACAGAATATTACAGAACTTGTTGCATAAGATGGCTAAAAGATGTTACTGGTAAAATTAGTAGAGGAAGTAAGAAGGAAATTAATATAATAACTGGAAAGGTATGGTAGCTTATGGAGAATCCATCTGTAACCTTAAGGAGCTTGTCCATGTTTGTTACGGCTTTCCCCAGAACAGTTGGAGAATGTGTCATAACCTATATTTTTTCCAAGTGCATTAGCTACAGTGAATTTTCATAGTCTGTTTATCTTTAAAAGAGCCTTAGATTTCATAATGAAATAAACCAACCTTAGCAAAGTTTAGTTACATTTGTTTATTTATTTACCTGAGGTCAGAACATTTACATTAAAATCAGAGGGATAAATGGACATGTATCTTATAGCTGTGGTGTCTATTAATAATGGAGATACCAGCCCATTTCATAATGCTTTTAGCACATTTTTGCCAGAATCGTAAGCCTGTACTTGTGTGTGATGTGTGTCTGTTCTGTATGTTAAACACATAGTTTCAGAATTGAGCGATATATATTTTAAGTCCAGTATGATAATGGCCAGAGAGTTTCAGGAAGGGACAAATTGAACATTATGCGTTTTATTGGAGCTTTGAAAAGTTGCAGACTTCAATTCGCTCCAAACCACTGGAGCTAAACCAATGTTCACAAAGATGGGAAATTTTAGAGAAATACACCTATAGCTTTTTTCCTCCTGCCTCTTGCTGTCTTAGAGGTTAAAACTCTAATACCTTGTGCTAACAGTAAGCTTTATTACACAGACTTTGCAGCATTTCAGACTATTACTGTGTTAAACTCTTATATTTTAGCTTTGATGCTGGATGCCAACTTCCAGGTGAAGAAGTTCTGAGGGAGCAGTGAATTTTACACCTCGGTGGTATCTTTTTCTGTTTGCAGGTTACATCAGACGTAAACCCACACTAAGTTAAAATGAACTGAAGGTCTATTGATAACTCTTGCCTTCAGCTCAGGTAGAAAGCAAGTGTTCTAATCACTTTAATAAGTTAGAAGATGCATTATGTCATTATCTTAGTAAATGCCACCTAAAATAGAATTAAAAATGCCATGAATGGCTTTCATTCATTTGAAACAAAATGAAATTATGAGAAAAAAATAAGCAATAACACTTTTCTGGGTAGCCCACCACCTAAAATATCAGATATTTAGACTACTCTCCTGGACATTAAATTCTTGCTTGTAAACTTGAAAGCAGCGGTTCGTTACAGATCAACTCTGCATTTATTAATGATAGTAATTGTAAAATAGATTGCATAACAAAGAGTAAATTATTTAGAAATAAGAGGAAGTATTTTAATGTGAATATAATCAGTAAAATTAACAATTATTTGTTATTGTGACATGCATGTCATGCGAGACGAATACTGAATGTTGTTCTACCATGTTAACAGTGACAATAGTATTTATCTTCAATATAATCTTTTAAAATAATGAGCTTATCCAACTACTATAAAATAATCAAAAAGCCCCACAGATTTTAAGTAAAATCGATCTAGAAATTAAATTCAATAATTTTTCTATCTGTCTATATTTAACTATTTTCACATAACATAGCAGATGAAGTTCAGTTCCTGAAAAATTATATACTAATCTGGTAAAATGCCACCTCATTTTTAAAAGCTTTCCTTGCATGTAAAATTGACTTTTTTTTAAAGGCAAAAAAATTCTATCAAGTATCCCAACTAATTGGAAAAATGTACTTGTGATATAATATGACAGAAAGTAGTCAAGACAGCGGAAGGTCTCTAGGGGATGTGAAAAGGTAACAAGCCCTGCTTGTGTGGAGACGGCAGCTGCACTTAAAATTCAAAGGATTAGCAGATAATACCTTATTACTCTGTTCTGATTATCATAACTCTACATTTTATTCATATATTTTTAAGTGAAGCCTGCAAGCAGTGAGGTTTGTAATGTTCCTCACCTCCTCCTTACTTACTTCTTTATCTACATCTCACTCTCATCCACAATATCTCCAGTAGAGGTTATTTCCATGAGGTTATTTCCACAATCTTTTCTCATCTTACAGGCAGACTTAGCACCATTTTTTTTTTTTTAGCTATCAGAATTTACCCAGAGAAGGTGCCTGAGTGAAGAAGAGGAAATCTGCTCAGCACTCAGAGGTTAAGAAATGCCAGATTTATGGCAATCTGACAATTTATGGCACTGTCCGTATGGCACACCAGCTGAGGCAGGGATCCTATGGAAAAGTGTGTTCTTGTAATTCAAGACCATACAACTCCATTTATAGCAGTGTTATTAAGGTTTAAAGTAGAAGTATCACTCTGGCACTACCTGACACTGACAGTCAGTCACAGAAACTTTTAATAGATAAATAGCCTCGGATTTTTTGAGAAAAACAAACTGTAAGCATCGTTTCAGTAGATGTCATTGCAGACTATTGCACTTGCAATCCTGATTCTGCTTTGCTGTTGCAGAATCACAGAATGTTGGGGGTTGGAAGGGGCCTCTAGAGATCAACCAGTGCCACCCCCTGCCAGAGCAGGATCACCCAGGGCAGCCCCACAGGAATGTGTCCAGGTGAGTTTGAAAGTCTCCAGAGCAGGAGACTCCACACCCTCTCTGGGCAGCCTGGGCCAGGGCTCCGGCACCCGCACAGCCAAGAAGTTTCTCCTCTTGCTGAGATGGAACTTCCCGTGTTCTAACTTAAACCCATTATTTCTTGTTCTATTGCTGGGCACCCCTGAGAAGAGATTGGCTCCTTCAGAAGCGATTGCGTTATCTGGCAGCCCTGTGGTGTTGGCGCCCACAGTGGGGAGGAAGGGCTTGTGGGACCTGCTGCCCACAGGGCTCCTCCTGGCAGCCAGAGCGCCTTCATGAACATGGCTTTGGCCAGTCTGTACAAGCCTGGGACTTGACAAATAATTCTTGTCAGGTTATTCCTGCTATGAAAAGGGGTCTGAGTGGTGTCCTTGGAGAATACTATGGGCCATCCCACATCCCAGCTCCTGGCAGGCACAGTTTTCCCTTCCAGCTCATAGAATCATAGAAGTGTCAGGATTGGAAGGGACCTTAAAGATCGTCTAGCTCCAACCCCCTGCCATGGGCGGGAACATCCCCCACTAGATCAGGCTGCCCAGAGCCCCATCCAGCCTGGCCTTAAAAACTTCCAGGGATGGGGCTTCCACCCCCTCTCTGGGCAACCTGTGCCAGGGTCTCACCACCCTCATGGGGAAGAACTTCTTCCTCACGTCCAATCTGAACGGACCCATCTCCAGCTTCAATCCATTCTCTCTAGTCCTATCACTACCCGACATCCTAAGAAGCCCCTCACCAGCTCCTTCAACTATGTACTTGAGGGTTTCGAACATTTTGGGAAGCTGGAGACAAGTCTGAAGATGTTTCTGCTCTCACAAGCTACAATCACAGCAGCCGAGGGCCCGTGGAGCACAGTGACGTTCTCCTCTGTCTGCTCCCTGTAAACACGTCAGGAATTTCCCATCAGACTTCCTGTAGAGTCGCGTTAGCACAAACCTGAGTTTCCATGGCAAATAATGTCCTGTGGCCAGATCAAGTTGTGCTGCGGTGACTTAATGAACCCGCGTTACTGAACGCTCCCTGCCTGTTTCTCTTCCCTCTGAATGCCTTCTGCTATGGAGCACTGGCAAAACAGGCTGCTTTGCTCAAAATAAGGTTTGACAGTTTTAAAAATTGTCGCTGTTGGGTAGGATAGCAAAAAAAATTCTCAATGCAGCTCATCAACAGCTGGATTTTGTGTGAACATTTCTGTCCCTGGCTCTTGCTACCCGTGAAAATGAGACTACTCTGTCTCTTCATAAATATCCAATGAGCTGTAATGACATCAGTCCTCCTAAAAATAAAATATTAAACATTGGAAATGGTATCTGACCTCTGTTATGGTGTCTGGAGGATTAGAAGAGCTCCAATTCGGAGCGGCGTGCTGTCTCACGTGCCCCAAGCCTGCGCTGTGTGTTTGGGGGTTTGAGCCTGTGGCAGGGGACACCTGGAAGGGGAACAGCCTGAGCCAGCACTTTCCTCCAACATCTGCCATCAGTGTCATGAGCACAGCACTTCTTGGGGCTTTCAGTCATGTTTTAGAAATTATGTTGGAAATATGGAAAATGGGACATCTCCAGACGTTACCAACAGTGTGGTATCGAACCGCATTCCGGCAGCTTCGCTTTCAGTTTTTCAAAGATAATGTTTTTGCAAGACTATTTTTAAAATCTATGCTTCCCTTCTCAGCATTGACAACATATGTTTCAAAACAAGGATGAATCTGGCATGGAGAACTGCCATATTTCTCTTTAAGAGCCAATAAATAATGTTTTGTGTTGCTGAATGAGTGAAGCTGAACGGTTGCCTTAAGTTATTTGAGAACACAGGATTATTATGGACTAATGTGTCTATTCTCATTTCTATCCGAATATCCATCATACTTCTACTCTGAAATCAAAGATAAGGAGTAAAAAATATCATTTGACTCTAGGGCTTTGCTCTGCAATGGGATCTGCTTCAAGAAAGGAAGGGAAAACAGGGGAGCAGGAGGATGATAGAGGATTTTGTTTACATGTGTATGTGGCTTTGTTATTAACAAGGAAATGAATAACAGTCAACAACAAATTACTACCAAAAATCCTGTCAAACCTGTCCTTTTTTGTGAAAAGTGGTAAACATTTTAACGTCATTGTCTTTTGCAGCTGTGTCAGAACTTTTCTCATGAACCAGCTGAGGAATCCTGGTCCAGGAGACCAGGGAGAGGAGGGAAAAAATGAGTTACTGATGTTTCACAGTATCTGTGTGGACACATTTTGCTCGTGAGGCTTGGTTGGGTCTGCCCTCTATTTGGTGCCAGCCTGATTTTGTTGGTGACTGGGGTGGCAGAACAGATTGTGCCTACGAAATGTGGGCTGCAAGTAAACTGGAAGGTAGGGTTAGGATTCAAAATGAATTTAATGAATTGGAGCAGTCTGAAAAAACAGGATGCTGTTTCACGATGGAAAGTACAACGTAGTGAATAATTAACAGCCTGAGAACCAGATTTTTTTTTTTTGTCAAAAAGTGTATAAAGGATTATAGTGGATCACAGACAAAATACTAGTCAGTAGCGTTCTACTACAGAGAAGAAATCAAAAAGCATTCAGGGCTATGTAAAAAAAAAAAATTGCATTAATACTGATGTAGATCCAAAAGGCCTCAGCTTTCTCCCTGCACTCAGACAGGGAAAGTGGACCTCAAGAAAGGTCTTGATGGATACAGAAGCACAGATGAGAGCAGTGAGAGAGATCAGCAACGTGAAGAGTGGGGAGTGAAGAGCAGGAGAAGCAGAGCCTAAAGAAGAGAATGTATGGTAGGTCTTAAAATGATCAAGGAAGGCTGATGCAAGCTGGAGGACTTTTCTGGTATAATGCCTCACTTGGTTAAGAAGGGTTGGTAAACTCCAATTTTTACTATTAATCCCTTCTTCAGCAAACAGGCTTTTACTTACTTTCTGCTGATAAGAATAGTGCATGAAAGGGAGGAGATAGGAACGGAGGTGTACTTAGTGTCAAAAATACTCCAAAAATAGGAAGTTTGTCATTTTACCCATATACTGTGTAAGGCATTACATTCTGAATGTCATATTGGCTGGAAAATATATTTATTTTCTCTTATCTTGAAAACTGATTGAATAGTTGGGTTTTTTTATATGTATTTTTATCCGAGTCTATTCCAAGTTTAGGTGCTCTGAGCTGGCGTATTTTCTTTGCTAGAAGTTGTTTACATGATTAGAAAGATAAAATGTAAATTTTTCCACTGACTTGATGGTGATTTTATAAAATAATGAGAAAATATACAGTAATATTAAACTAATTTTGGGGAAATCTAAATGTCAAACTTGATCTAATTGTGTTGTGTTGAGTTATGCATTATTTTACCTATGAACTACTAATTAAAAAGTGAGTGCATAGTGCCCAATAAATGTCCAGTTGGATTTGTGTTCTCCAGTAGTTACTTCTATCAAAGAGAAGTAAAAAATCATTTTATAGTTTTTAATGGAAGTATATTATTTAATGATGTTTTAGCTTTTGTCTTCGATAACTCTTGATGTAATTTTGTTAGGATAAAGTAATCTCTACTTAGTTTGCCGGGCATATTCAATAATGACACTATGGTTTTCAGTAAAAAAACCTCTGAGTTCTGGCTTTATATCCCAATGCCTGCTACACATCTTTCCAATTTGCAAATAATTTCAGGGTTTTTTTTGTTTGTTTTGCTGTTGCAGACTGGTAGAACCCCAACTTAGAACTCAGGAGCTCTCATTCCTCCAAACCTCAATTCTGTAGCTTTAGGAAAGAAGAGGGCCATTTGAAATCAAAGACATTCTCTCTTTTGTGAGGGTTCACTTGCGTGTTAGTTCACTAAAGCTCGTGAGCTGGTATATCGAGTAGTTCCTGTAACTGCTGTGGTTACTCCGAGTAGAAATGCAGATGGTCTGTAGGCAGGGCAGCTGATGCCCACCGAATGTTTGCTTGACGTGACACACCTTGCCTATGGGTTGGATGCTCAAAAGCGTCTGTAACTGAAACTCCGGCGTAGATGAGGTGGTGAAAAGCATGTGGAGGGGCTACAGGGAGCTGCAGGAAAGTGAGGTGCAGGAAGGAGTTTGGACCTGACTTCGGTCAGGCAGGCAGAGCGTGCGCTTCTCCCTACAGCCGGGGAGTCGGAGGGGATTCTCTTCTCCTTCAGATAACTTTCTCGGTGTGTATAAGGGCTGTGAGACCGTTTGATCTTGAGAGAGCTTGAGTTCAAAATTAACCAGAAGGCTTTCTGAGCTCCTGCTTAATTTGTTTTGCTCTTGGTTTAAGTTTCCTCCTCCCACCCCGACGTTTCTGTTAGTAATTTTGTACAAACTTTGCTCAGATAGGAGCTACTTCAGCTGCCTACTATGAACCTGTGAGCACACCTAACTTGCATAAAATTGAGAGCATTGCAGGTGCCCTCTCTTAACTAGGAAAATTGAAAGCTACTGACTACAAATCCAAGCATGAAATGATCCAAAGTGGAGCTCTGTATCTCACGTGGCCTTTTCTCCTTCATCTAAATTTAGCCCTCAAGTACACAGATGCATCTCGCTGTGCCCTTGCACCCAAGGACAGGACTTAGCCTACAGCAGCCAGGCAAAACGCTCTCCGGCACTCGCAGGCAGTAACAGATTGCAGTACTGTAGTTGTCAGCACAGTATTAAAATTCAGATTAAGTTTTCTTTTCATGGACATAAAACACCACACAAACATTGGAAGCAGTTCGTAGTGCCATGCTGCTGGCACAAAACTTTTCTCTTTGAGCACAGACAGTTTCTCACATGTCGGTGGAATATTATTATTCTTAGATTAACTGGGATGAGCAGACAGGTGCATTTAGGTTCATGCTATAAGTAAGGTATTAAAGTCGGTTTAAAATAGCTTGAACTTTGCTTTCTAATGTTTGTTTCAGTTGAACTATGGATTAAATAGTGGCAGCGTGGCCTTGGGAACACTGATTTTGGTTTGTCGGAGGTTTAGCTTGCCCTTGTGATGCTCTATGAGCTTAAACCAGTCCCGCAGTCTCTGAAAGAGTTAAGGCATTTGAGTGTGTGGAATACTACTTTTACTATAGCAAGACAAAGTAAAGTCAGTGTTTTTAGAAAGGAAAGGTGATGTTATTGTAAGCGCATTGTTCTGGAACTTCTGAGATTTGTATTCAGCTCTTGTCCCTAAGGTTGCATTGGAGTATGCTTGGTCTGGCTTTACGGAACCATCTGCGGGAGAAATCACAGCCTCCAGGAAGCTGTGTGAGCACAGCCATGGCTGCTTCTGCTCTTCTTTTGGCGTCACTGGAAATTTTTCTCTTCCTCCTGCTCACTCAGTCCATGGAGGCCTCCCCATCTGCCTCCTCCTTGGCCTCTTGGAGGATCTCAATGAGCTCACTGCCATTGGCACTGGAGAGATGGCTGCATCTGGCAGAAGGATCTTGTCAGACCGGTGGAAGGTCCCTTGCCTTGTTGCGTCAATTTTTTCATGTCACAGATGTGTTTCATTTGTCCAGGTCTTGTATACAGATTGTAAGAAACAGTGTGTTCGTGTAATACACAGCTCAGGACTCAGATTTTGAAAACTTAGGTTTAAGTCCTTTTTGAAATCCCATCACTTTCTGTTGTGATGACTGACCTGTCACAGCTCAGTAGAAAATCTATTTCGTTATTCCAGTACCTTCTGCTTTGGGAATAGTTCCAGGAGTGTTTGAGATGAAAGAATAATTTAACATTCTCTAAGGCCTTTTACAGTACTCGTTTATTTTTGTGAGGACACCTTAGTTTATACAAGTGCAGTTCTCTTCCACCTAACCAGTAACATTTCTAGAAGTAAAGGCATGAAGAGAAGATGGATGTACTTCCTGCAAAACCATGTGTGTTGCATCTATAGATAAATTATATCAAGGTAACCCATTTGGTTTGAATCTGATTCGCTCAGTTATTTAACAGGTACCATTTCCACCAATAAATACCCTCAGTTTAAGGTCAGCAGCTCCTTCATGATCAATATCTTAACCTTTTAAAGAGATTCCATAGAATCACAGAATCACAGAACCTGGGATGGGAGGGACCTCGAGATCGTCTGGTCCAACCTTTCTTTGTAAAAGCTAAGATGGCCCAGCACCCTGTCCAGCTGAATCTTAAATGTGTCCAGTGTTGGGGAACCCACAACTTCCCCGGGGACTTTATTCCGGTGGCTCATTTTCATTGTAAAAAATTTTCCACTTGCGTCTAATCAGAGTCTCCCAGAAGTAACTTGTATCCATTGCCCCTTGTCTTTTCCATGTGACTCCTTGTAAAAAGGGGGTATCCATCTTCTTTGTAGCCGCCCTTTAAATACTCTCACAGGTAACCATTTTGCTGTTTAGACTGGAGTTCAATTTATAGGTCTATAATACTTTTTTATAATTTTATGTAAATGTTCTTTATCTTTCTTTTTTTTTTTTTTTTTGATCCAGGCAGTCTCCAGTGTAATAGCTACTAATTTAGATGGTATCCATCACCCTCCTTCAGCTCCTTTCTACTGCTGCTGGAACCCCACTCAGGTTCTTTTCTGTTTTGGTTTTTCTTTTTTTTTTCAGACATGACTCAACAATTCACTCTCAGCTTTTATTACCTTGAGACTGAGCCTGCCTTTTTAATTTTTTTATTTTGGATTCATTGCTCTCCTCCTATTCTGTTTTGTTTTAAGGAAAGGGAAATCAATTTTCTGGGTTTACTTAGTAATATCTGTCTATCCTTATGTCAGCATTAATCTCGGTGCTTTTGCTTTGTTCACATGCCACCCTATTTATTGTTTTATTTTACAATAGCCTGAATCTTGCATAATTTCAGTACTTGATGGTTTTCCATCTTGATATTCCTAGCTTTAAAACAATTCTATTTAGTGATTGCTTATGTCCTGACTAGTATCTTTATTCTCAGATGCTTCCAAGTAGAAGTTGCAAAAATAGTTATTATTATTTAAGAATAAATAGAAAATAAAGACAAATTTGCATTTAATTGTGATTGTGAATAGTGCTCTGGTGGCATTTATCTCCTGCAGGAAATCTCTGCCACTTGCCTTCATGAACCTCCAGTCCTACTCACTAATTTGGTCTTGTAAAGTGATGGCAGGTCGTAGCTGTTGAGGGGAAAACGATCACTTGGTTTACAAGAGCATAAGCTTTTAAAAGGGTTTTAATAGCAGGAGAAAGATTTTAAAATGGTCTCTATCTTAAAGGGCAAATGAACATATAAGGTTGATAGTGTCTTGTGGTATTAAACAGACAGGCTGCTTCATTTTGTGCCCTTTGAAATTCTTTTCCAGTACCCTCGACTTAGCTAAAATGTAAAATAAACAGGCAAAATGTGAAATACGCAGGCGTGATGATCACAGAGACTTGGGCCCTCTTTCTCTGAGGCATCGCCATTAGCAATAAACTCTATACTGACTATCAGAATCTTCACACAGAGTGTAGGAAAGGCATGCAGGTTTTGAATAGGGTAATCTAGTTTTGCTACACCGTTGTGACAAACCTGTCTTATACCTGACATGGACTCTGGCAGCATAAATCTAATAAATCAGTCATGGGTAATGCCGGCCAAAAGCTGCTTCAGGGGAAAAAAGAAAGGAAAAAGAGCAGATCAAGAGAGTGTTTCTTTCTTCCAGGAGCTCGAAGGCAAACTGATTAAAAAAGCCTCTGTGTTCTCTCAGTAAACTTACCACAAGTTATTCCCATCTTCCTGTTACAGTACAAATGCCAGCAAGTTACACGGGTGGGTAAAAATTACTTCAAAACGGGCGGAAAAAAGGTCTCAGTCAGATGTCAAAGAAATCAGCTGGGAAATTGGCTGGTCCCACCAGGATCACTATCATGATAGAAGAGTAAAATTTTAAGAGTAAAGTTAGTACAAAAAATTTTGACAAAATGACAGTTCTTTCTGGTTCAGACTGAGAATTTGTCTAGTTTGGGTTCTTCCTTGGAAGCACTTGCCATTTTTTGATCAGTTTTAGCAGAAGAGCTTCTCCAAGCCAGTTTAACTGCAGAGTTTGGGGAGGTCTTGAGTTACTATCAAATGGGAAGGGAATACTAGAACTGGCTCTGGGACAGAAGAGAGAGAAGGACATAATTCTTTGAACTCTGAAGAGCTCAGCTAACATGTTTAATTTGGAACCGAGTTGCCTGTGACTCAGTCAGAGGCAGAAAAGGTGTCCTGAGTATGAATTGGTTTGCAGAAGTAATCTTAGAGGTACACATTGTTATGCATGCCGTGTATATCCTCGTATGTCCTGCTCCTTCTGCAGCCAATATGAACGGTCAGAATTTAATTGACCATAAAGATGTAGTATTAGGCCCACAGAGCATGTCACGCTCGACAGCTTTGGTAATTTAATAAAGAGAAAATAATTTTATGCGTAAATTGTATATGTGTTTATCTATGTATATGGAGTGTTGCAAAAGCTTTGTCATTTGAGGTGTGACATAAGAGTTGGCAGATGCTCTCAGTGCATCAGCAGCTTGGATCGAGCCCCTAGATGTTCTCATTTCAATCCATCATCTGCTGTTTTGCCAGTGACCCGTGTGGAACAGGGTTTTCTGGCAGGAAGGCTGAGCATTAAATACACATAGAGACCAGATTATGCTTCTGTCCCCTGTGGGTGGTCTCCCTAGGACACAAGTAGTGGCTTCTGCAGTTGAGCTGCTGCTGTACTTACGGATAAACCAAGGAATGACATCAGCAGGCCCCCAAAAGTTGTACTTTTCTGGAGCTAAACTCTGCTCACTAAATGAAAAGAGCTAAGATGTTGTATCTAACTACCTATTCTGCAGGGAGTACTTGTACTTCTTTCACCTTACAATGCACTTGGCCAACATGAAAGGAAAAGTCCTTTTTAAGTGAAAAGGAAATGGTATTTTTCCTTCTGGAAAGGCATGGCTGTTTTCCCATTAAAAGCATTTTCTTTGGTTCATAGCAATTTCTAGGAGTTCTTAAACTAGTGTACTATGGAGATACACATATTTGTGCATACCTACATATGTTCAATGAAGCATATAACCTGCCCCATCTTTTTGGCAAAGGTTAATAATGGTAGAGATTAGACACAAAAGTTAACTCCTTTCTACTTATCGCAGTCTCCTGCTTTCTAGGTGGAAAAAGTGTTAATGTCAACTTTTCTCATCAAAACCACACAAATCCTGTGAAAACTGAAAAATAATAAAGCCAGAGAGTTAATGTTGAAACGTCCGCATGAATGAATACTGTAAGGCACAGATGAGTTAAATCTGCCAGTCACTGTGCTCTTAAAAAGTTTACGTTAAGCAAAAAACACACTCTCCCTTCTTCCTAATGGTTCTGTTTCCCATTCCAATAACAAGAGATCATGATTTATTGTACCTTGTTTATTTTGGGATTTATTAGGATTTTGAAATGAGTCATCAGCAAACAAAGAGTTGGGAGGTCATAGTGACAATTGAAAGTTAGAACTAAGTAACATAACTTCAAGTTATGAAAGCAGGTTGTAGTGAGGTGGGTGTTGGTCTCTTCTCCCAGGTATCAAGCAATAGGGCAAGAGGCAATGGGCTTGTATTGCGCCAGGGGAGGTTTAAATTGGATATTAGGAAAAATTTCTTTACTGAGAGAGTGGTGAAGCACTGGAACAGGCTGCACAGGGAAGTGATGGTGTCACCATCCCTAGAGGTGTTCAAAAAACACATAGACGTGGCACTTCAGGATATAGTTTAGTGGTCATGGTAGTGCTGGGTTGATGGTTGGACTTGATGATCTTAGAGGTCTTTTACAACCTTAATGATTCTATGATCCTATGGTTTTATTCTATTCTAAGTAACTATAGTGGGCTGGTACATTTTTTTAGTAGAATGCAATTAGTAAGACTGACTCCTGCTTTAAGCTCCTTTCAGTATTTTTGGACAAATGACAAGTAGAAATGACTTCTAAGACAAGATATAGAAAAATAAGACCTAGCATTTGCAAGAAGTCCCAACTGGTATTTTTCAGCATTCTAGAGAATAATTTTTCTCTTACGTTATTCTGTATCTTGTTTAAAATGCAAGCTAAACACATAGTCATCACCATATCTAGTGAATATTCAGCAGAGTATATTGAACAATTAAGAGAAGAAAAACAAATAAGTGCTGAAGTGGTTGGAAGAAAAGGAACAATGTCGAAGTCATCCTCAAGAAGAGAAGTGTTGCATTGACATGATCTGTGGAACTGTAGGTTACCTATGGTTTGATATCAGTGTTGCTTTTTATCAGCAATTTTTTCTGTTTTATAGCCATACAAAAACAATCATCAGGGATACAAAATAACTTTCTAATTGTCAAAAGTCATCTCAAATGGTCACAGTAAGAAGCTGCAAGGTGTTGAAAACTGGTTTAGGTTTTCAGATCCAATCTTGGCAAGGGTTTTGTTCATTAGCACTGTCTCTTGTAGCCATTATGGAGGCAAGGTAACAGAAATCTTTTTTTATTGATTGGGGCTGTACCCAAGAAAGGCATAATTACCACTCTAAATTTAATCTTGTAGATACTCATCTGGTGCCAAAGTTCTGTTTTAGTATTAATGTGTTCCTGGAACTGTTAAAGTGAATACTAAAACCTTAACTTCATATTAATGTTACTAGCTGTGATCTAGATCAGTATGTATTAGTAAAATATAGCAAGTATTTTTGATGTCTGGTCCTTTGTCTAAGTGTTTGCTTAGCAGGAAACTTGAAAGGAGTGGCAAGTGTAATTTGCATTTTTAATCTTTTGCACATGGGATACTATTTACGTTGCAGCAGTTCATAATATAGAGTGAAAGATGAAACTTCAAAAATAAAGGCTAGAGAGTTATTTACTGGAAAACAGATTGGATACATTTTAAAGCCTTTTGCTATGTTAGTTAGACATGGAGGAAAAATGCTACTATTAGGAGCTGGGTGAAAGGAGGAGGAATGTTTCTGTGAGTTACAGCACCAACAATTTTTCCAAGCTTTTTTTAAACAGTTTGTAGTATTCAAAGATCTCACAGCCAGTATTTTTTATTGTTATAAATTGACAGTAAGGGTCATATCAAATCTTACATCTAGTTACCCTCACAGCCCTAAAGGTTCAATAAAAAAATCCTTATTTGTATCATTTTTCCTCTAAGTTACCACTGGAAGAGTGAGGGAATGTGAAAACATCTGTATTCCTCTACGTAGGCACCAAGATTTTGGTCTATAGTTGCTCTGACTTTTCCAGTGAGACAAAAAAAAAGAGAGCATGGTTTGGAATTTACCTTGCTGAACCTGCGAGTTGTCCAAGGTGACAGTTTAAAACTCTTTTCTTCAAAGTGAAATGTGACTGATGTCCTTACGCCCTTCCTTGCACTCCTTCATTCTCCCCTCTCTCCAGGTTTCCTGCCACTGCTCCATCCCATCCCATCCCATCCCATCCCATCCCATCCCATCCCATCCCATCCCATCCCATCCCATCCCATCTCCCATCCCATCCCCAATCTCATCCCATCCCATCCCCAACCCCATCTCATCCCAACCCCAATCCCATCCCATCCCGTCCCATCCCATCCCACCTGGGACCGATATATAGCTTTTACAGAGGCCAAAGGAGAACTCAGGTGTAGCGGCAACTGAAATTCAGCATTTCACCAGGTAATGCATTACTATCTCCAGAAATAAATGCTGAACACATTAGCAATACATAGAGCTAAAGCATTTGGCTTTAGCAGTTACTCAGTGGAAAGACACTACAGGCTGGAACTAGTGTTAGTCAAACATTACTAAGGTCTTTCCCTTGGTAGTCACTGAAATTTCTTGGTAGAAGCAGGATCTTATTTATCCATTTTTCTCTAGAGTGTGGATAAACATATCTGTTTAAAGAAAATGGGAAGAAATTTATCTGTGCCTTCAAATCTTAATGAAAGCAGAATAACGCAGCACTAGAAATCTTTGTAAAATGGTCTGTATAATTTCAAAGTCTTGTTGTCAGGAGCAGTCGTTGTGATGGTGTCACTGCAGCCACAGGTCATGAATTTGAGCTCTACCATAGACAGGTTTGAAGATAAATGTAGGTTTATTGACATATGTAAAGGGTGAGAGTTTTTTATTCTTCTATGTGGTTATATGAGGGTAGAAAGGAGAGAACGAGCAGTTTCTTCACACGATATCTTTCCAAATGAAAAACATGCTCGATGCCAGATTATCAATACCCAAATGATTGTCTTCATTGTCCTCCTGTTATGTTATCTTCATCCTACTGGGAGCTGCAAGAGAGAAATGAGGATTCAGCTGCTTAAGGGACTGTAGGAGAAACAGCCTCATGCATGTGATGTCATGTAAGAGATATTATGTGCAAGCGTTCAAATGATTGATTGTAGTTACTGTGGTTTTGGAATTTTTATGTAATTATGGCAAAATCACAATCCACATATTTTTTTTTTTTACAATTTTGACTTAGGTAACCAAAGTTTTTATTAACTGGGGAATGAAGAAAATGTTATTGAAAGGGATTAAGCAGTGAAATGATGAATGGAACTGTTTCCAGAGCATGCACATAAAGTGGTATCATCTAGCTAAGGCTGATTTCTGCTCCATCGCTTCAACAGGAAAAGAGCTATATTGCTGAAATGATTCGACTTAGGCCCTATTATTTGCGGTGGTGCTTGACAGTTATGGAGTTGGAATTCAATTTCTTTCATCTAAAGCAGGTGTGCCTTAAAAAAATTGCTGTGCCACTTCTGTATAACACATGGAGATTGTTGGCTTCTTGCCTGAAAGCGTTTCAGTGCACTTATCCCATTTTCATACAGCAGAAGTTGTCCAGGAACATCATCTTGGTTTAAATACGTGAGTCAATTTTCTTTATCCCAAAACAAGATAATAGATGATATGAAAACCTTTATTTTATGCTAGCACATAGATTTAAGAACCCATTTTAAGGGCAATTTTATAAAAATCTATATTACAGAGCACATAAAGGTGTTGATATCAATTTATTATTCAGGACAAGAAGAAATGTGCTCCTTAATCTTGATGTATCTGTATCTGATATGACAGGTTAACCTTGATATTAGCATCATGTATCCAAATTTTACTTCCCTATTTGACTCTAAAATAATTTACCTTACCTTAGTTTCTGATAGTGATGTATCCAGACAGCAGTTGTTTATTTGCAAATAGTACCTGGCACATTTATTTTATATGACAAGAAAACGTACTTCTACAAGTGCCTGCTGGGATTTAGACAGGCTTAGTTAGAGTAAGGATTTGAGTTTACGTGGGAAAAATGTGTGTAATATCTGGCAGAGTGATATATATTTATTGAAGTCAAATAAAAATATATGTGCATGTCTCTGTCATTACATATTTCCATATATCTATATAGATATTTATACTAAGATGTATATCTGGATTTTAGATGTGTATATATTTGTATGTGTATATCTCGATAGATATAATCAGGAAATCATAGAATCATTCAGGTTGGAAGAGACCCTTAAGATCATTGAGTTCAACTGTTAACGCAGCAATGCCAGGTCCAGCACTAAACCATGTCCCTGAGCACCACATCTGAGCATCTTTTAGATACCTCCAGGGATGGTGACTCCAGCACTTCCCTGGGAAGTCAACCCTTTCAGCGAAGAAACCTTGATAACCTTTTCAGTTATAAAAAAAGTGCCCTGTACTGCTTTCTTTTGGTAGAAACGTGACGAAAGATGAGCATATATTTATTACCAAACAGGGCAGAAACTTCTAATTCGTATTCCATAGTCTGCAGTCACCCCAAACTCCACTCTGAAGGCATGTGTCAACTGAAGTCAAAACATAGCAGGGAAGAGTTTCTATAGACTGGTTTCTCAGGCATTCATGAAACTCTAATGAGAGCTAAAAAATCATTGTGATTTCCAAATCAGTAATGCTTTTCTTTAGACTTAAAGAGAAAGAGGATGTATTTATTGCAGGGAAACAGCAAAGTCCAAAGTGAACACTTTTATAAGTTTTCTTTCTTCATAAGCTTCTCTGAGACTAAAAGTGTGCTCAAGTTTTCATACTGTGCACTGCTGTAGTTTTTCTGATCCTTTAAGGATGGGTGGCAGGCTTTTGACATTGAGAGGCTGGAGCATACGTGGAGACCTCCAGGTCAGCAGGGACCGGAGCCGGCTGGTTCAGCCCCGGGGGATGTACGTCTGCACGGATTTCTCTGGGCACGCCTGGAAGCCCAAGCTCTTCAGTGCTTCCAGGTCTAGACTAACTGCAGGGGATCAGGATGCCTCTGAATACAATCTGAATATAGGAACACGTGTATGTGTTGACGGCAATATGATGAGGAAGTTACTGTAATTTTTCTTGCTTAATTAGCATTAACTACTCTTACATTCCTTTGTAATATGCAAGCAAATAGCCTGACATACACGTGTAGCTCAATACTGCTTATATTTTACTTTCCCTTTTTTATCTCATATTACTTCCACTTGTTTGTCAAATGATTTACAAGTAGTCTTGCCATTTTTCCCTAAAACACCAGATATGTCCAGCTTGTATATTCACAGACACAGAATACAGCTTGTATAACTTGAGCAGCACGACTTGGGGTTTAATGTCTCTTAATGTATAAACAAACCAAGTAGTAGTGATGTTAAGGTCATTATCTGCAGCGAAGAGTTGCCTAATACAAGCAATTGTTTATTAAAACCATCTTGTATTTTCAGGCTGCTCTGACATCAATAGCATGTTAAATCTTTGGAAGGTAGTCCCTGGGTTCATTCATAAGGAATGAGTGGCCTGTTGCAGTTCAATTTACTGGTGAATTCCAGTGTTAGAAATATCTGCTATAAGCTTTGCATTTTCTTAATTATTATTTTCTCTAACAGGCCACACTTCTCAGTGCCATTATGCCTTAGAATAAATATTCAACAGACAGGCAAGTTTAGCACATTGATATTTAAACTGTTACTGGGAAAATACACCATCATGATAGCTTGTAGCGTAATATTATGTACCGTTTATATCTAACTAGATAACATTGTTTAGCTTAAATTAATTCCGTTGGCTTAATTAATGCCATTACTTCTAACTGTTTAGAAAGGAAAAAAACCCACAAGGAAAGCCTAATGGTATCAGATAGGACAACGGATACAATATGAATTTCAACTTTCTGAAAAACACCCTGTTGTACAAATGATGCACTGATTGTCTTGGTCTCATTTGAGACTTGTGCCTAAGTTTTTAACTGCAGTTCCACTGGAAAAAAAAAGGTCTATTTAGTCTGTTTTGTTTGGGTCACCCCTTCCAGCCCTGAACAAATATACTCTAATGGCTGTTTTGAATGTAAAAGTCAGCAGGAGCATTTGTCTTCATGTCTGCCATGCAACTTGCTAAATTATCTGGATCTCTCAAAGAGTCAATACAAATTAAAAATATGCAAAAGGTTTATAAGAGAGTGATTGCTGTTCTAGCAAGTTCATTAGCCTTCTGAGGAATGCTGTTGGCAGGCTTTGTTTAGCAGAAGTCCAAACCAAAGTAAACAAAAAATGTCAGAAAATGAATTGCAAATCACTTGGCAATGTAAATGTGAGAACTAGGATGTAGATGATGAATAATTTGGGAAAATGTATATTGTTCCTCCAGGAATCTTAACTGCACAAAGGGGAATTGTACCAAAGATTACAGCAGAGAAGGGGGAATAACTTGATTAAGCAAATACGGGCTGTCCAGCCTTTCCAAATGCACTGGCGAAACCAGATTCCAGACACTTTAGTTTGTGGAAGAAAACAAAACAGGAGTTCTGCAGTGAAGCCCTTTTTTCCCCGGCTCCCTATATCTATCTCCTTAGTGTTTTTAGTTAACACTGAAAAAAAATCACTGCTAAAAACAAATTTTTCACTCTAATTTTGTAAGACTACGTTGAAGACCAGAAATTAAGTTCGAAGGAGAAAATCAGTCTCCTGAACAGGGTAAGCGGCAATTTCCTTGCACCTCCTTCCCTAGGAAAGGGAGGTTGGGGTGATTCAGTTAACTGAGAGTACCCCTTGTCAGCCACTGCTGAGGGAAGGGAAGGAGGTTGCTCCACCCCAATTTAATCCAGGTTTTTTGACAAATTTTACATGCCACTGCTACTGTATTGTTCCCGTTATTTGAAGATTCATAACAGAAATTGAGCAAAGCATGAGTTTTAGCTCGCATTGCAAAACATAGTGGTAAATCCAACAGGGAGGAGAGAGAATTGCAGATGACACAGGCAAGGCTGCTGTGCTCAATACCTTTTCTTCAGTCTTCACAGAATGGTTAAATGTGACAAAAAGTTTAATATGATCCGAATTATCAAGGGAACAGGAATGCAAGGGAGAGTAGGGAAGGAACTGAGTATTTAGATGCAGAAAAGTCAGATTTAAGGCCTGTTTACAAGGTTAAATGACTAGGCAATAAACTGGGATTTGGATTCATGGTATGCTATTCACTCTGCATTAACTCTTCATATGGAAAGTCTTAGTCTATAAGAGGGTCTTTACATGCAGCAGCTTTTCCATGTCAACAAGGCTGCAAAGAGTTTACCCCAACATATTTAAAGATGTGGTTTCTAAACCAGCAGAGATTTGTTTTGAGAACTCCCAAAGGGTAACAATAGTCCCAGTAAACATAGTATGTATCTTTAAATGAGGAAAAAAAAAAAAGAAAAGGAAAAACAAGGGACTGACAGCCAAAGATTCAGACCAGGTTGGTATCTGGAAAGGTACTAACACAAATTATTAATCAATTAATAAACGTCTCAAGCTTAACAAGGGAAGTAGCCACTCCATCCAGCAAGAGCAGATACGTTTTTCACTTTACGGAGACTTCTGATATGACTCAGACAGGCACACCGATAATTATGATTCAGAGGAAATAATTAAGAGCAAGCCCCGTTTGAGAAAGTGTTATCAAAGAATAATTTTATCAATAGTCTGTAGGGCCTGATTTTTCTACAATTTGCGATCTTCATTAATGTCTTAGACAATGAGATGTCATATTTTTGAACAATGTCACAGCTGGAGGCAGTGCAAGCAGGCTTAGAATTAAAAAAACTTTTTGATAAATAGGTTAAACAGCTTGAAATCCATAAGACAAAATTAAATAAAGATGGTGCTTACAGATGAAAAGTCAACTGCACAAATGCCAAATGGGAAACAAGTGATAAGGTATCAGCACTGTGGAAAAGATTGAGCAGGTTGCAGTGCTGTCACAGGAAAATGTAAATCTCTTGCTGTAAATGTATTAATCAGAGACGGGGCAGCCACACAGGGAGGCAGTAGCTGGGCAGAAGCCTGTGCTGGAGCAAAGCTACTGCACGTCCGGAAGGATATGGAGAATCTGGAGAGAGTTTAGACAAGGGCAACAGAGAACAGGGTTTGAAACTTGGTTGTTTAGCTTAGGAAAATGGGGAAAATCAGGCAGCACAGTCTCTGTCTTCATAGAATGATAGAAGCATAGAATGCGTTGGGTTGGAAGGACCTTTAAAGGTCATCTCGTCCAACCCTCTGCAGTGAGCAGGGACATCTCGAACTAGATCAGGTTGCTCAGAGCCCCATCAATCAAACACGTAAATGTTTTCCTGTGGTAACTGTTCTCTGTGCCCACCCAGGTTACCCCAAGAAGTATCAGTTTTCCTTGCAACAGATTGGGTTTATGTTCAGTGTTAGGAAAAACAAAACTGTGCTGTAATGGTGTAGTTAAATGCTTGAACAATTAGAGAAACTGTGAGATTTACTTGACTGACAGGTTAGGAGAAGAAGTTGTTTAAAGCCTGTTCCGATTGTTCACTTACAGAATCAGAGAATGGTTTAGGTTGGAAGATACCTTAAAGATCATCTAGTTCCAACTCCCTGCCGTGGGCAGGGACCCCTCCCACTGGACCCGGTTGCTCAAAGCCCCATCCAACCTGGCCTTAGACGTTTATACCTGATTCAGTGGGAGGCCAATCATCCCAACTTTTTTACACTAATATGGGAATGAATTCCAGTGTTTACAATTTACTATAATCCATGCTTGTAAATGAGCTTTGTACTTTAATATTGCTCATAATTTTGATATTTTGGAGGGGTAGCTCATTTGCTTTCATATAATATAAGCCATGGAATTTAAACTAGACACCATGAAATGCATAATTTTTATTACTAACTTTGATTCCAGCTTTCAGCAAGGCTAACAGATTGAGGGGAACCTGTTAAGTCTCTTTTATTCAGAACGTTTCCTTCTTCACATCAAAGCAATGCAGGTTCGTATCAGTGCAGCCAATCAGTATTTCTGCAGAATAAGCCATGAATCTGAAAAGTGCTTCAAACAGTCTTAAAAAAATGAGATGAATTGTTGCTAGAGAGGCCCATGTGTTTACATGTATCATTGATGACTTGGCATTTTGGACATACATAATATGCGAAGACTTTCTTTTTTTTTTTTTCCCCCCAGACTGATTTACTGTGTAATAGTTTATTCATGTGAAAAAGGAAGCCTGTTTTTTGATGTAATACTTTCTGTTAAGTGCAACAAAGTCCCACTTCGTTTGTGAAATGAGAAATGTCATACTTCACACTTTCACAACTAGAATAATGGTCTAAAGCAATCCTGATAATCTTCGTCTGCTATATCCAAAAGGGCAACTCTCAACCTAACTACAAGAGAAAGTCTCCTGGATTAAGCACCTGCAGACAATAAATCCAGTTTATCTTGGCATATTCCTGCTTGCATTTGGACTTCTGTTAATTATTTGAGAAAATGTGCACCATATTTTCCTAGGCTGCAGCCAACCTGTTTAATTGGGTATTTTTATATATAGAAAATTACGATAGTTACTCATCTTATCTACATCAGCTGCATTTCAATATTGATGTAGGAGCTGCAATTTAGTATGAGAATGTACTTGTTAAGAAAATCCATATAGAGCTTTAATTCTGATATTAAAATCTAATTATCATTAACGGAATAAAGTAACTAACCAAATAGATTTTCATGCTTTCACTTAATGCATTATGTAATTGAAATGGAAGTATGTTGATTTTTGCCTGTAGCCTTTCAGTATAGATAAATGACTGAGCAACCTGCCTTTTTGAAATCTGGAGATTGGGCCAGTCAGGATATATGAGTCAAATAGAGTTTAAATTATGGGAAATGCTCATAGCTTGAAAATGTGGTCCTTAACAATGGCAAAGATATAAAAAGTTTTGGGTGTTTGTGATTCTGGAAGGGACAAGACTCTCCGAAAAACAGGGACTCAGGATATGAAATAAAGCAGTATTCCAAAGAGAAGGGGAAATTCAAATCGATATATACAGGGTTGGAGCACAGCAGGCAAGATGGGAAAAAAAAAGATTTTGTCCTACTGGTGATGCAGGAGAGAAACTAGAGCCGAGGAGGACATACACTGATGTGATGGTCACATCAAGCCCAGGTGTTGGATGTACCTTATAAACCATTCTGGTAGTTGGACATGGCTTATTGGGAGGTTTTTGGATGGTGAGGTTAGTATTTCCTCAGCTCAGCGCTTCTCAAATTTATGTAAAAAAAGGCTTTGCACAAACTACACTTCAGTTTGCTTTGGTCAATGCCAGGAAGAAGGAAATCATTGTTTCTTCATAAGCTGGTACAGCAAGAAAATACAGAGCAGGAAAGAAGGTGCCACCTATTTTGGCTATCATTCCATTCACCTTGGAAGGGCACGGAGGATTTGGTCCCAGCAGCTCTGTTTGAGCATGGGCAGGAACACCTTTGGTAGTGGAGCGGCAAGAGTTCACCGATGCTTGGAGAGTTTATCTCGGAAAAGAGCCTCGAACAAAGTTACTTGGAGGAGAGAAGTGGATCCCTCTCTGACAAGGAGAATTTTTTTGGTGTTTTGCCCCTTTTGGACAGCTCTATAGTGACGTTCAATGTATCGTTTGAGGTCAAGCCCAGCTAGACAAAGCAGGACAACTGGAATGGAGAAGGAATGAACAAGAGTTATTGCAGCTCACAGGCCTCCTGGGTGCAAGGCTGGTGATTTCATGGTGCGAACCAGAGGCAAAATTAGGGAGGCAGGGGGGTGAAAGGCAAGTGGAGGGATGCCTGGTCAGGAGGGGCAGGTTGCCCTGGCAATTTAGAAAAACTTCCCGCTGGGGCTGGACTGCTGCTAGCTATTTTTCTCCAGGGTTTGCTGTGCAGATGATGAGTGGGTTTGGACAGAAGCAATGTCTTAAAGATGACTCTCACTCCAGAATAGACACAGCCTTTGTAGGTTTTATAATTGAGTTATTAAACTGTTCCTTAAGGGAGATTTCTATATAGAACTTGGATACAAGGTTATTTTGGCAGCTCAGCAGTCATTAAACTTCCTTTAAACTATTTTGTAACCTTATTTACATCTTCCATAAGGTTAACAAGACTAATCCATTTTCCTCTAGGCTATTTCAGTTCCATTTGTGTTTTTTGGTCCCTCTTACAATGAGAATCTGTGGTTTGGGACCTTACCTTCTTTTCACATGCTGAACCAGCATAGCCACTTTTGCAAGCACAGACATTTGGTCTTATGCATCTGCTTCCAAACAGACATTTTTGCTCACAGAGTGCTACAAAGGAAAGATAAAATTGTTTAGAAATGCACTTAGTCTCGTAATTAGAAGGGGAATATTTAGATGCATTTGAAAATGTGACAAAATATAGTCTGATTCTGTAGTTTCCTATAATGGAGGGAAGGACAATAAACACATAAAAACTCGAGGCATTAGTGATGGTTGGCCATAGGCTTTTTCATGCTTATGCTTCTGTTATGTTTATAATTTTCTATTTTTTTTCTCTTCACTCTAATAGTGAGGAAAGAGAAGATGGTGCTAACTAATCGCCTCACTTTGGTCAGAAATGGATTGGTGCAAGCCAGAATAAATTCTGGGCCTTGATGGTTGGGTCAGATTTGTGGCAAAATTGATTTTCTTTTGTTCCAACTGAAATAAAATAACAGCTGTTGGCAGATCCATTCTTGACTTGAGATGAAAAGATATGTTAAATATGTACTCCCAAAGGTGACGCTATCACAATAAATAAAAGGGAGAATTACGTGAATTGCACACTTTACACCTCTGGAAACCAGGGCATAAGAACATGTAATTTCATGGTTCCACAGAATTAGTAATGAGCTACTTATTCCAGACAAAATAGAATCAGATTTTTTATTTATTCATCTTATCTAGAGTGTCAGTGTACTTACAGAGGCCTCTCATTTGGAAGATATTCCATTAATAAAAGAACTAGTGTCCTTTTCGGGTTTTTTTAAGAGACAAAAAAAGATAGGCAATTGCATTAGTCAAATTTCAGCCAGTTTTTCATCCTTATTATCAGTTTATATTGTTATGACATTGTTTTGGCATAGAGGAAAGAGAACAGCCAATTCATAGGGCACTCATTCAAGAAGAACACACATGTCATAGTATTTTAATTAAATCTCAAGAGTTAAACCTTCTATAAATATTGCCAGAATACTGTATCCTAGTTACAAGTAGTCAGACTAAATGACTTCAAAACTGGTCAGATGTGTATTAACTAGTGGCTTCTTACATTTTCTTGTGTGACAGAGGCATATAGGAGGCTACAAGCCATGCACCATTAAAACAGATCTGAAAATAAAGCAGATGCACATCTGTGAGCCAATACCATCTCCTTCAACCTGGAGCAAAGTGTTCCATGAGATTTGAAGGAGTTTAATGTATCTCTATGAGAGGTTTTTTTTTTCATAGAAAATCAACTAATTGAAGGGCTATGGGAACAAATTCTAGAATTCCACTTTGTTAGACTTAAATTTTGATTTAAGCTCATTCAGATTCTTTGTGTTAGGATTTGAAGTCTCAGAGAGAGACCAAGTCAGTAAAATTTCTTTCAAAAACACATAGTGTGATCCTAAACCATCCAAATGTGATTCTCAGAGTTAGACTAATTGGTATAGTGACCTTGTAAATCCAACAGCAAGATGTTTAACATCTGGAATTTGTATTGGTTTTGTTCTACCAGGTTATCATGGCAGCTAACACTCAGTGAGGAGGTGGAGATTTTGCCAGAGTAGGGAATATTAAAATCTTAATCATAGAATCATAGAATGGCCTAGGCTGGAAGGGACCTTAGAGATCATCAGTCCAACCTCCCTGTCATGGGCAGGGACGCCTCTCAACTAGATCAGGCTACTCAAGGCTCCGTCCAACCTGGCCTTGAACACCTCCAGGGCGGGGGCAGCCACAACGTCTCTGGGCAATTTATTCCAAAGTCTTGCTGCCCTCGTACTGAAGAATTTCTTCCTAAAATCTAATCTAAATCTATTCTCCTTCAACTGAAACCCATTTCCCCTTGTCCTATCAGTGGACACTCTTGTAAAACGTCCCTCCCCAGCCTTCCTGTAGGTTCCCTTAAGGTACTGGAAGGCAGCTGTTAGGTCCCCCTGAAGTCTTCTCTTTTCCAGACTGAACAGTCTCACCTCCCGCAGCCTGTCCTCATAGCAGAGGTGCTCCAGCCCCTGGATCATCCTTGTGGCCTCCTCTGAACACGCTCCAACAGATCTATGTCCCTCTTATGGTGGGGGCACCAAAACTGGACGCAGTATTAATATATAGGTTGAACTTCGCACCTGACAGCTGCAGGACTTATTGCCATGCTACGTGTCTTAAAAAGGAGAGGGTGTAAACAGCCTGGTAAACTGCTACTCTTAGGAGTACATTCAGGGAGTGAGAGTTCATTCTCTGTCCAAACTAGTGACCCGTACCATGTCCAGAACAGGAACACGCAGAGACCTGGGTGTGCTGGTGACCTCCAGATGCTCCTTTGTGACAAGCCAGCTGTGCCTGGTGCAGATAAGCTGCAGGACTTCAGTGACCTGGAGCTAGCGACCTGCCTTCCTAGGATATGAGCTAGATGATCTATTTCTTCTATTTTGAAAAAGTGCTCTTCTGTTGAAACCAGATTTTAAGGAGTAAACTTGGTTTTGTTAGGTGTCTATTGCAAAACACTCCTTAAGACCCAGAATGGGCAGCTACAAATTTCTAAATTTCTTTTTCTGAAAGGGTGAAACCCAAGTTTGAATCCTGGGTGAGGACAGGGCAGAGGAGGAGGGAAATCACACTCAAGCACAAACAGTGTGCTTATCATCTTCTGACTCCTGCTTCAGCCCCTCTGTGAACTTTGAGAGAACTCAGATTTTTATGAGGAAAAGTTTGAGAGGCTGATTCACTGAAACAAAAACGGTTCGCAACAGGGAGCGCACTGTCAGCAGAAGGAGTCCCAACACCAGTTTTGTTCCTGTGTGTAGTAAGCTAGGAGAGAGACAGCTGTGTATGATATTACTATTAATCATTTGATACGAACTTGGGCTGGGGAAAAATGGAAGTCGATTTTCCTTTCAGTTTGGTAGTGGAAAAAATAAGAACAGGGAAGGCAAAGAAGGGAGGCTCTTTTGGAGGCGCGTATAGAAGCTACGTACTGATGTGCATGGCAGAAGAAGAGGCATTAGATGAGATGCCAGGCTTTTTTCTGTCTGTCGTTTCTTCAACTCTCAGTTGATGCAAACAAAGAAAGAAAGGGAAAAGATTTGTTTTCCTTTTTTATCCTTTGCTACCTGCCTGTCTCTCCCTCTCCACCCACTGCTTCCTGCTGTAGTGCATACAAAAAACAAGAGCTCAGTTAGGAGAAAAGTTAAAAACATTTTAGAAGAAAATTGGACTTGGAATCACAGAGGATAATAACATAGCTGAATTTCAAATGAATATTTCATAAATGTATTTACAAGAGATGCTAAGCCACTAAACACTAAAAATGACACAGGCTATGTATGCATTATCCTGTACAGATTCAGCAAAGAAAGACGTGTAATAAGCTGAGCTTATGTTAAAATTATAATCAATAAATGCCTATTGCGGAAAGAGATTTATCCCTGTGTGTTAGAAGAACAGAGCTATAATTTGCATGCAAACTACATTCCTTTTTAAGATTTTTCTTTTTCTAAGGTTCGAAAGGGTTACACAGGAAAGCTAGGAGAAAGCCTGTGTGAGACGTTGTTCAAGGCAGAGAGAGAGAACAAGGAAGAATATTGAAGAAATTATAAGGCTATAAGCTTGACACTTATAACATGCAAATAAAGAGAAGATATTCTGAAGGGCAATGAGGAGCCAGTATGGGTTCAATAATATTAGAACAGAAGATAGCAGCATGAATTTTAATGATGAAGATCCTTCACAACTATAACCTTCTTATACTTTATAATTAATTATTAGAATTATACCTTGATCCCGCATTCAGAGCCTTAAACAACAGACTTATATCCCTGGCCAGAAGCCTCCTGACTTTATGGGGTTGTGTTTTGGCTATATCTATCAGGGTAATCAAATTGCACTGCCAGGTCTTCACTGCTTTGGTCTAATGTTTTTAAGAAAAAGAAATGTGAGTTAACACTGCGGGAGGCAGAGAGAAACTGTAAGCATGGAGCTTTGTACTGAGTATTTAATATGGAATGGGAAGAAAATCACTGATGAAAGCATGGTGATCCTGCGATACTGTTTATGAGTTTTCAGAGAAGGAATTTTTTGAATATTTGTGCTGCTTTCATGAAAGCTAAAAGCAAAGTCAAATGTTCTAATGGAGGGAGCCTAATCTATGAAGCTGCTTGTTTCTCTAGTTAAGACATGCTGAATAATACAAATGACATTTTTTAACCTGACCTCCAGGAAAATAAATTTGCTACAGTTGCAATACAGTTTGAAACTTGACCATTATTCCTTAAACTACGACCATCAAAGTCATAGGTATTTATCAAGGATAATGTGTGTATTCCACTGTGCACCTTATTTGTTGGCACAAATGACCTGTATTATTGATTCTCTTTCAGAAGCTATTCTGTTCAGTTACAGATGAGTGGGGAGCAAAACTATTCTCTTGACTGACCTCTTTATTTACAGTCTGATAAAAGAGGACTATTGTGTTTTATTCATTACGAATGTCTCCTAAAAGCCTCTACTTTTACTCTTGCGAAGTCTGCAGTGTAGTGGTAGCCAGAGACTGGTCATGCTCTCTGAAGCATTTTCACAATACTTTAGAGATAAAATTATACTGAGTTAGACAGTGCCAATCTTCATTGCAACAGAACAGAAAATCTCTACTAGGTTACTGTTAATGCTGTTATCTGCTGAATAGTTGAAGCATTGTAGCCTACCTCTTGTAATACAGAACTATGCCCTTCTTCCCTGGTGAAAGTTGGCAAGTAGACCTGAGACATAAGTATTTGCACTTGTAAGCATTTAAATTAGTTATTAGGGACGTAAACGTAGAGAATGTCATGTTCTGCTTTTTCTGGTTTTATAGAAGACGGAGAACAGAAGATTTAGAAAAGGTTTTATTGTAGCAGCTATATCTACTGCTGCCTCTAAGCATCTTGACCTCTCCGTGTCATCTTAGACTTTTGTGAGTTAGAAACTGTAGTGTTGAAGGTGATCAGTGACTTCTTATTAAAGATAAATCAAAAGTAGATGTCCAAGGTGAATTGTTGGTGTTTGGCCATTGTCTTTTTTGTTGACTTAAGGACCTACTCTGACTGTCTTAGTATAGAGGACTGAAATGTTTTTTTTTCCTTTTGGGAAATGTCCAGAACATAATGGAAGTCTCTGTGGATACTTTGGTTTGGTCACCTGAGTGGATGTGTGTTAGGAATTTAATGATGAAAAAAAATGGAGTTCAGTGTGTAGATGAAACCTGTATCTCCCTTTCCATCTCTGCCATCTCCGTAAAGGCAGCTGCATGAATTCACAGGCTGAAAAGAACGAAGCTGGGGTTATCAAACCAATTCCTTCAAAAAGGCCCAGAGAAACAATACAGCCCTAACTGCCTCTGGGTAGTGGAGAAAGTACAGTGATTCCTGAGAAAAGTTATCATCTGGAACGTTGCTTGTAAAGTGAGATGGAATTTTTGCATTATAGAATGGAAACAATTTAGATGAAGAATATGAAAAATATAATAAGTAGGTAAACTGATACAGTCACATATAATACAAGAAATACGTAGTTTTATATAATCAAATGAATATAGAATGTGAAATAATATCTGAAAATAATCAGTAATACATTGCTAATACTTTCTTATCTCAGAATGTGAATGTTTTGCTCTATTTTAACAGCAAAAGCGTGTAGCTAAAGTGGTGCAAATCAAGGCTGTACTCAGCCTTATTTTTGATAGTGTGGTGAAGAACCAGGGTTGGGTGTACAGACCCCAGCAGGAAAGGGGGTGCTGAGCACAGGGAAGCCTCAGTGGCTTAGACTTGACAAAGCAGTTTTGCACAGAGGCTGCTGTGATGAACCAAACGCCTCCTTGCCAGAAATGCACTGGTTCTGGCAGAAGCCATGGATTTGGCCCACTGCTCTTGTTCTGCTGTGAGGTGAGAAACACGCCAAAATAATAATAAGGCAACAAGAAGAGATAACCAGAGAGTGGTTCCAGTCCTCTTTGCTGCTGCTAACAACCTGTTTGTCAGGGCCGGAGCTGCGGTGTGGGTTAGTACTTCCTTGAGCAAGGGGGTGACTCAAAAGGCTTTTTATGTTTAGACAGAGAAATACATTTTTTTTAAACTGAGTTCTGGGTTTGGGTGAGGAGACTCCTATTAAAACACAAACCCAGACTTGCTGTCAAGGGTTATGCTTCTATGCAAAGCTTTATACCTAACATCTGTGAGGCTGAAGACATTCTTGTTCCCCTGCTTCCTCCCTGCCTCACTGGGTATGCCCTGGAGCAACGCTGTAAGACCCCACCATCTGCTCTCTGGCAATAGTCTTCTCTCCTTCTCTTTAAAAAAGTAGAAATTCCAGCCACTTGGTGATTATTTGGCTTTGCTGTGGGACCTAGTTGTTTCAGCCAGCTCCTTTTGGACAAGAAGCTGATTTAATTTCCCACTACAGTGAAAACATGGGAAGAAATAGTAAAAACAGAGTGACTAGCAAGTGAACAGATTTCAAAGAAGCCACTTAAATAGATATATGAAAAGTTGCATAGTTTTGTGTGCCTACACAGGACAGCAGAAGTTGTTAATGACAGTAAGCCTTACTTGCCTTTCACAGAAACAGGCGTAATTTGTTTATTTATTTATTAAACTGTTTATTAAACAGGAATATGTCATCAACTAATAAATAATTTTAAACGTTGCTGTGTTTGAACTAGAAGCCAGCTGGCACAAAGAAACAATTACACGGCTATTGGGATTTAACTGACAAAAGATTTCCATAAGTAATCACGCACTGTGAGTGTGAGAGGAAAGAAAGATTGCCCTTTAAAGGGGATAATGCCTTGATATTTTCCTCATGCCCTTTTACTGTAAAGCTAATAGCATACACAAACTGAAGTGACCCTGTATGTAACAGGCAATAGCCGATCTCTTCCTATTCCAGATCTCCCAGTCCTTCCACATGCAAATACTTCTCGGTGGTCGGTCTGAATGTGTGGTATTTACCGGATCGGGCTCTTAGGTTAGCTGATACGTAGAATTTCTTTCTGTGCTTAATGCCATCTGGGTAGGCAGAACGAGCTATTCTGTTTTGTCTCGAAACCCTCTTTTTTAGCCTTGTGTTTCAGATTATTAAATTTCAAGCCTACTGATTTTATCTGACATGTGGAGCTCAGCATCCACACAGGTAAAAAGACTGTCTCTTTCTCACACTGATGTTGAGTCCAGAGCGTCTTTGAAAGTAATAGTTTCATTGGCAGCATAAGACAGTTCTGACAAACAAGAGAGATAATTTAGGTGCTAATCATGTTATGGCTGACTTTTACATGTAACAGAATCGTAGAATCATTTAGGTTGGAAAAGACTTTTAAGATCATCATAGAACTGTAGAACCATAGAGCCATAGAACAGTTTCGGCTGGAAGAGACCTTCAAGATCATCAAGTCCAACCTTTTCCTAGCCCTATCAACACCACTGAATCAAGTCCAACCGTTAACCTAGCACAATGTACACATAGTAGAAAATTTAAGGTATAAAGATCCCTGGTGCAATGTGCATCACTAAAAACCGAGGTAATTAAAGCAGCACTTACGGGTCTGGCACAGCATTCCTTTGCCCATCCTCCGGAGCACTCGCAGATGTTTGGACCTATACATTCTCCTCCGTTCAGACATTTCTGCAGGCAAACAGCTGGACAGATTGACATGATCCACGTGAGAAGAGGTGCCCAGTATATCTGCAGGCTCAAGATCTATCTGAAAGGTGACCTGCTAGATTCTATTCCACACAGCTAATTTCTAGAGAAGTGAATGTGGTCTGTTACCAGATAATCAGGGTTTGGGATTCTTTGATATTTGCTTCTTAAGAAATTTATCTTTGATGACTGTCTACTGTGAGCTTTGCTGTTTCTAATGTTCAGCTCACCATCAGCCAAGAATACTCTCCATATGATATATTCACATGTGTTATATGCATATTACATGTTCCATGTTATAAATAAATAGATTATCATAGTAAAATTTGATATGCTTATTGCATATGTTATTTCTTTGGAGATCCTGAAAGAGTAAATGCACGTTTTGGTGTATATGCATGAGACACAGCCTTCCTTCAGAATTTCTTAATAAATTATTAATATTATAGTTTCAAAACACTGGTTTTGAAATCATATTTACTCTCAGGACCCAAAGGGTAAAAAGCCAATATTTTAATCTGGTTTACACACAGTATGTTGTCTTGATTATAAATTTATTCAGTTTATCTGTCAACATCGTGGTAATGAATAGCCACGTAAGGAAAAATATTCCTTGAAAATATTTTAGGGTGAGAGGGGTTTTTTTAATTACATTTTTATGTAACTGCAGTCAGATCTAGTGGAGTAAGAAGACATCATTCTTCAGATTATGCACCAAAATGTATCTGGTGACCTTGAGAGTATATCAGTTTGGAAGGCTTTATAGCACGCTTTAAATAGTTCTGTATTTTGAAATATATGGCATTTCTCAGTAAAATATAGCAAAATATGTGAAGCTGTTAAAACATAAAATCAATGCTTCAAGCTTAATACTAAAAAATGAATTTCCATAACAAGTTGTAGACTAGACAGCCGCACGAAGCAGAACCCTACACAGCTTTTTCCCTCCATGAGCATCAAATGTTTATAGCATTTTGTATCACCCGTACTTAAAACACGTTTTCTGCAAACCGCTGAAGTGGCAAACCAGATTCTGTTCACTACATTGTTTTTTTATATTAGCGGCAGATTACAGTTGATGTTGACTGGCCTAAGCACTAATAATCTGTTTGCTGGGCAGCTGAGGTGCTTACGTTTATTACAGTGCTTTCCCCTCCAACCAGACGGGCAGTCGCAGACATTTGGGCGCACGCATTTCCCTCCGTTCATGCACATGGGATCACAGAGACCTGCAGAGACATATCAAAGGAGGAACACGGTGAGGGAAAGCTTTACTAGAGATTTACTTGCTGCGTTTGAGAAGGCTCCATTACTTATAATTAAAAAAACCCCAGAAAAGTAATTTGGATTTGAGAACTTGAAACACAAAGGCTTGATAGCTCCGATAAATCCTGGAAAATAATGCGTCTTGTGTGGAAGCTCTTTTGAGGAAGCTCCTTTAAGAGCTGCCTCACCAGAAACACAAGAGAGGCATTAATTACAACGATTCTTAGATATCCAGGAAACACGTTTTCTGTGGCAGCTGTGGTCAGACTAAATACTCATTAGAACTTTCATCTCCTGGTTCGAAAACACATTCTCAGATGCTCATTTGGATGAGAAAAGACTTGAAGAAGGTAGATTGGCTTCACACAATTTTAAGAATATTTTTACATTCAAACAATGCAGAGACTAGATAGATCTATTCCTCCATTGCCTTTTTGTGCCATTATTTGTTAAAGTGCTTACCTTTCTACCTTATTTTTTCATACAGATAAGATGTGAATCCTAACTTGTTATTTCAGTCACAGGAAGCTGGATTAATTTTTTGATAGGTTTCATTAGAAACCCAATTACTAATTTTTTGTGTACCAGATTAATCTCTGTATTTATCAATATTGTTGTTCTACAATATCCAACAAGAAAATCTCACTGTTTTGGCAAGTCGAACATCTGCTTTGACATAGGTAGGTGCCGTAGGCTGATACCCAAAGTCTCTGTCTCCTCTTTCTCCATGCCTATTACGAGAAGTGTAGGAAGGACCCATCAGGGTCTTGTGGCAGTGCTGGTATGAAGATTTGAGAACAGATTCTGCGTCAAACGGCTCCTGCCATGTTTAAATCTTATAGGCACAGTGAGATTTCCCAGTGACTCCTTACTGATGGGGGTAATCAGCATCTGTCCCCGCTGCCTGCTGAGTACCCAGCTCCTCCTCTGCAGGGAGCAGGCTCTTGCTTCTGCAGGCACCGAGGGGGCTGACAGCTAAAATGTAGAATTCCAGTGCTTTTATTAGCCTTCAGGTTGTGATATCTTTCAGCACATTGGCAGTAAGAACAGAGCTTGAATAGTAATGCTGTAGCAATTCTGATTTTCACGTCATCCTATGTCCAGGACTCTCAAATTACCACAGCCCCACCTCAGACCTTTGCTGTAAAAGGTGGAATCCTGCAAAGAGCCTTAAAATGATTACTAATAGAATACCATGCAAAAGTATAGCAACTGTTACTTGATGGGAGCATAACCTTTGTTCCCTTTTTAGGCATGACCAGGCATTTTTGGATAGGTAGATTTAGATTCTCTAATTATTCCTCTGATGTATCAAAACAGTGCTTTTGTGGCTTTTTGTCTCCCGGTCTGTTCCTTCAGTGCAGATGTTACTGTGCTGGCAGCTTTTAGTTCTACATCCCTGCTGATGGTTGGCTGCTACATTTGCATTTTTCTCAGTGCCAAGCCTCCTGCATCCCTCAGCACAGTGACCTGCCCTCAGGCTGGTCAGACTTACCCATGCTTGGGTAAGGGCTGCTTGGATCCAAGCCCTTAGACTGTCACCCTCTCTTTTCTTCACTCTCCTCCCCTCCTGATCCATGCTCTAATCTTGGCCTCTGCTTACTAAGGCTAACAGGGACCTATAGTTCTTGCTGAACTGTCAAAAAGTGCTGCAACCACTAGTTAAAACCTAGGTGAGCTCAAAGTGTCATGGCAACCATAACTCTGAAATAATTTATTCTTTTTTATTTTCCTTTTTCTCTTCCTTTTGATCTCATGTCTCCAGTAATGGACTTCCAGCCTACAGTCTTATGTTGTGCTTTATTTGACTTCCTCTTTCAATTATAAAGCAGCTCAGATATTCAGAACTTAGAAAAGATGGCCCCAAACCATAAAATTTGATTTGAGATTTCAAATGTGATAGTCATGGACTGTAATGTCCCCAATGTCCAGTATTAGTCTGAGTAAAACGTATCAGTTCAAATGGACCTTCAGCTTGGGATCTGTTTCTCTTTCTGTTCAGCTGCCTTACAGATGAACAAGTAACTATGAAAACACATGAAACTATGGAAACACATGAAACTATGGAAACACATTAACTTCCTTCATGTTTTTTATTGTTATGACATCTCTCACTTCAGTGATAAATCCAAAGGAGTTCAAGTCAAAGAGAACCATGGGAGGTACCAAACCTGTTCTGAACTGGAGGGGCACTTCTGCCTGCCTGCCCTCCAGAACAGCTATTTTCTTTTCTTGCAAGGGAATTCGCAAGCATGTTTATGTAAATAAATGAGGTGTTATCTCTGCCTTTTTCCTGTCTGACATCCCCACCGTCTTCTCCCTCTCTTTGACTTTCTTAAATACAATTCCATCTTAATACCCATCAGGCAGACTTCAGCATTTGTTGATAATAACTAGTTCGGATCCTTTCTAGTCCCACTCCTTGGCCTCTGTGGAGAAGCTCCAATTTCAAAATAGCAAACAAAAATGTTACAGCCTCTCACAGGAAAACTAAATAAATTATCAGACACTAGGAGAGCAAATCAAATTATCGTAATTCTCCCAGGCACTGGCATGACTTTGAAAAGACTCACATTTCTTGTTTCCCCTCTCCTCTTAAAAAAGACCTGCCATCTTGACCCAAAGACAACAGAGGTTTGATAAGTTTTCCACCTGCCTTGGGGACTGGCCCTAATCATAGAAGTAGATAATTGTAGAAACATTTAGATTGGAAAAGACCTTTAAGATCATCGATTCCAACCATTAACCTGGCAGATGACATGAGTTTAAATGCATTCATGTCTTTACTTCTTTGCAGTTTGGTGGAGTGTGTCACTGGGGTAGGGAGGGTCTGGTATTATCAACCCATCCTGGCTGCAAGCTTTTTAAGTATCTCTAAAGCCCTAATCCCTTTCCCCTTCCTGTCACCATCGACATTTCCATGCCCTTCAGTAAGAGCAGCAAAGAATTTCGTGTGCAATAGAGTTAGTCTGTTCTATGATGCGCCACAGTTTTACAAGGTCACCGTTTAAAACTAAAAAGGGCTTCAATGATCTTAGGTTTTTCAAACGCGGTAAGTTAGATAAGGTAAACCTATGTTGAAGGTGATAATGCAGGTTAAAGAAAAAGCATGGTTACATACTGTATTTCAGGTGAGGAATGATTTTGGTAAGGTAACAAGCAGCCGCAGGTGTTAAGATAAAACAGAGGTGTTGGCCAGAACATGTGTGCAGTGCACTGAAAGGCATTCACAAGTTGCTAAGTTTTCTGTTTTATGCGGCAGCTGTTTCTCTTTAATGGCTTTAATGCATTTTGACCTTACAATCACTTAAAATCTCCAGTGACCCTTTTTCATAGTTTATCCCTTCTAGGCTGACTTGACCCAGTGAAGTAGTTCTTGCACATCTTCTTATCAACCTCCATGGAGCTCTGTAGTTCAACTGTTCAGCCCTAACATTGTTAAAGGAGTCAGATGTCCTGCTTTGTCACCCAAGGAGAAGGATTTTCTGGCAAAATAAATATTCCCAGAGATTACTAAAATTTATTTGGAAAAAAACCAACCAACACCTTAAACGTTGTCTGCAAAGTCAAGTAGGTCAGCACTGTCCTCCTTGCCCACCCTTCCTATCACTGATTCACAGTAACAGTTCCTTTAAATCATACAGAGTATTAAGCAAAATAGCCCTAAACATTGCACAGTATTAAGCAAAATAACCCTGCCACGCAAAGCTAAAAGGGACTAGGGGCAGAGTTAAGAACTGGGCGTGGTTTGCTGGACTGCACACACTAGAAGCAACTGAGAGTAACCTTTTGTTCTAACAAACAGTCGCACTATTAGCCAGCGGTAGTTGCTGATTCGTTTACACTGATTAAAAGAAACCAGACGTTTCCTTCAGCCTCCCACTGCTTCTGTGGATTAGCAGACACAAAACTTTTCAACTTGAACCTAAGCCACCTTTTGATGCAAGTACCCCAGTCCACTTTTTCTCTTAGAAGTAGATAAAAATAAGTAGGGAAAAGCTTTTAGTTTTGTTGAAATAGGACAGTCTTTATTGCCACCCTCGTAAAGTCAAAACAGAGGGAATATGAAATCAGTCTCCTAAAACCTTGGCAGAAGGGGATCCTCTGCAGTGTTTCGGGAAAGCGCTTTGCCGCAGTTGAACATCCATGTCCTTTCCTGACAATGAGACTTCACACACTATTTCTGAATCAAAAATTACCTGTCATCACACATCCTGAGCCACGCTGCTGATGAGGAGACGGTGCATCACACTGCAGTGCTGATTAGAAGATGTAGTTCTCAGCACAGCTTTTGGTTTTTTGTGCCCTATAGAAGCTGAGAAAATTGACCTGGATTCTGGATGCATTCTGCTGTTGTGTGGAAGAGAGAAAATAGCCTCAAGCAGTAACATCTGTGTGGGCCAGCTAAGGTAATGCATCAGGGTACAGCTTCAGTGACAAAAAACACAGAAATGTGGCCAAAAGAACACCTACTGGTAGATATATACTTCAACATATCTTTTAAGTTACCATCTCTGTGCTGTCATTTATATGTGACTCACAGGCACTGCTTTCATTTCTGGACGATGTTGGTTTTGGACTGACTTCTCCATGGGCCTTAGTGCATGTTTCAACTTGCTCTTTATTGTGCTCTTCTGAGGAGCAAGAAGCTTGATCAGTCGCAGTTTTGGCTTTTGTATGTGTACATGTTGTTTTAATGTTTGTCTTCCTCTTTCTGCTTAGTGATTATCTTGATTTGGTGTGACATTCTCAGAAACAAAGAGCCGTAACTGGGGAGATACGACACAGTAAGGACACAGAGCATGGGACTGATTTAAAAATAACACTGGCTGGTCTTGGGGAAATACAGATGACAGAACTCAAGCTGAGAACAAAAATGAAAGCAGTGGATGAGAAAGCATTGAGTTTTGTGTTAAGAACAGCACTTTTAGTCCTTTTCCAATTTTTATGGGTAATATACATCATCTGTTGATGAAACACAAAAACCAGGGAGAAGCTCTGTGCCAGGAATGGCACAATCCTGAGACTGCAGCCTTAAAATGTAGGGATGCTGCTGATCTTTTTCATAGGACAAAAACTGGAAGGTCAGGTCAGCAGTTTCACGGAATAGCGCGGTTCAATTGATCTGCTGGAAAGAAAGTTCCCCATCTCTCTGCATGCATTATGAATCCCAGCAGCACTACTCGAGTGAAACATTGCACTGACTGCAGTAAGGAAACAGTTGGTTGGATGCTTCTAGGCTCCAAATAACGATGTGATTTTGCCAAATGATCTTTAATCCTTTGGAAAAATGAATCACGAAAAGGGTGTGTTCCTGGCCGAAAAGGCTGTTTTTAACAAAGGACACCGTTGTTTGTATTCAACTGTCCTGACACTAGCAGAAACTAGTCGAGATAAAAAAAAAAAGTCATTCTCCCCTTTAGAGGGTATAACTGATGCTCAACAGATCATTAGCGAGATGGATGTACCAATATATCTGCTGCTGTGAAGGTCCCAAATGCACATAGCTCTGAAAAACATTTTATGGATTTGGGACACTAGCAATTTCTAGTCCCCTTTTTTGTACTTCCAAGGGCAATAAGGAACTAGTTTTTGCCTGTGCTGAGTTTTAGGCACGTATGTTTTTCCAGAGCTTGATTTTCTCGGAAATTCCTCATCTATGTTGATTTGGATATGTAAATAAAGAAATAACTTTCTCTCCAAGCTCAATCAGAGTAACCTCGGGTGTGCAATCCACTGAATGCCAGTAATTATTGCCACAGATTAAATTTTAAGAAGAAGGAATACATACCATGTAATAAAATAAGTTGCAATTTTTGTGCAAGGTTCTTCTAAAATTTGGATCCTTATCCGTATCGAACTACCAATCATTTTGAGGTTTGCTTATCCTTATTTCTTGCTTCACGTATCTCTGACAGAGATACAAAGCAGTTCTTCAATAAATTACCTTTCTGAATAGTAAAAATAATCTGGTAGAAACCTCTGAGGGATGCAGCGCGAGAGAACAAATTACTACAAGACACAGAGGGAGCTGTAAATGTAATTGTGATGGGTGTGGTGACAGTTTGCATTTATAATATAGTCACTTTACCACACGGCTCTAGCAATATGAATCAGTTTGCATGACCTAGCACACATTTCAGAGGAAAAAAATGGTCTGAAAAATTGTAGACCATACAGATAGCAGTGCAATGGCAGTGCTTTGTCTAAATGTGTCTGGTCTTAGTTCTAGTGCATGCTCTGATATACCTATGAGGCCTTTTAGAGTTATTAAAACAGGAAATAAATCTAATTTAGGCATTAGTTCAGGAAAAAAAAAGGGAAAAATAACGAATGTTGGATGGTAAAACTACAGAGATGCAAGACTAAACTCTGAGTGTTGGTGCATAACGTATTGCATTCCTGTGTGCGCTGTCCTGTCGCTCTCCTCAGACAATAACATCTTTGGTCAATTAAAGAGGATCCTGATCTCTCTGTCTGAACGTCAAAAAGATTCTCTGGAAACATGGGTGGGCAAGATTCCTAAACCTCAGGAAGCTGTGGAAACCAATGAGGGACTGTCACTCCAGTAAAGACAGGCAGACGACTCCGCTCTCTCTTGGACTGAAATGTTTCTACCTTCAGGTCTCCTGGTCTTCATTTTGCCTGTTGTCTTTTGTCAGGTGAAACTTTACCTAGAGATGCAATGCTGTGATGTTTGGATACCTGCAAAGCGTATCAGCATTGTTCAGAATGATATAAACAAAATAAGCATGTGCAGTGCACATTTATATATTTGGAGAATATTTTGCTAGGGACTGTCAGATTGTGAGATCATTAGAAAAACCTTTTTGTCATTTACTGATTGCAACGCTCTTAGTTTGAAAGAGACTATAGCTATACTTTATTCTCACCTTTGCAACTCTTAGGATAGAATTAATATAGGGATTTGTAAAGTATACTCTCAACACAGTTTATATTCCCATTTTATTAGCCGTTTTGGATTTGGTAACATTTTCTCTTCATTGAAGAATGCTGTGAGTTTTATTAGGTCAGCGAAGCATTGCAGCATGTGTATGAAGTGTTCTGTTGAGCTGCTTTCTTGTCATGCCTGAATGAGAAGTGAAAGAGGATTCTCATATACATTGTTTTCCTCTTGCTGATTGTTTTTGCAGCTTCTGCGCTTGCAGCATGACCTGCCATTTAGGCGCGTTTTCATCGCGCTGAGTGAGCAAAGGCGTTGATTACGCTTGGTGCAATTCAGTTTATTTTCGCAGAAAATGGACCTTTTTCAAAGCAAAAGGGAGATTCAAGCAGAGCACTGTGGTGGCATGGGGGGCATGGCCTCAAGAAGACCAGGCACAGGCCATGTGGTCTGGCTGATGACCCAGCTGAGGAGCCAGGACCTCAGGTAGAAGCCTGCTCAGGGCATTTGGAAGAGGACTGCTGTCTGCAATGACACTGCACTAATCCGTTAGTCATCCTGCTATTATCTGCCTTAGAAAGTAAGCTTGGGAATCGATGCTGGAGAGGCTTGACTTGCCAATGTCTTTTTGTGGTTAAACAGACAACGTTAATCTCCAGAATAGTCTGTCCTCTGGGCTTTTCAAGTGGTAAGTCCCATACCCCTTTTTAAGAGACATTTAAAAAATATTTTAATCAAGAATAGACTGAAAAGTATTGTTTCTTAAAGGGTGTGCTTACATCCAGAGGCAGTTCTCACACATTTCTGTAGTGCCTTTAAGATATAAGTAAAGAAATACCGTCTCAAAACTTAGCTTTTCGACACTAGTAAAATTCATGCTGTAGTCTGTAAATGTTTTGCTTTTGGAATGAATGAAATTTAATAAGGCTTTTGGGGCTTATTTAGGATATATATTCAGTTCTTACCAGGATATGTTCTTGTTCTCTTTCCGCAAAATAAATTTAGACAACTGCATGTGCTCAAAACCCCTATTAAAATAAGTGCGCCAGCTACACGCATATGAAAAAAATGCAACTTTTAAGAATGGCCCACTAATGGTTTTGTCACAAATACTTACAAAGGGCGAGCAGAGAGGAGCACTGCTCTGACACCACACCACAAACCAGGCTGTGGCTTGAGTCGCTGTCTTCTGTTTCTCTGGGAAGTCAGAGCTCTCCCCTTTCCCCCAGGCAGGATACATGGATCACGTTGTGTTCAACTGAGCAGGAAGGACAGTAGTAGCCCTGATTTTTTTTTTTCTCTTTGTCTTCTGCTGTATTTCCTGCCCAGTGAAGTAAAATGACATCTAATATGAAACTATTCTGTTACATGGGCTGGAAAATCAATGAAGAACTGAGACCAGTGTTTCCTTTTCCTATGTCTCCAGACTGTGCACCAGCCAGTCAACAAGCCAATCTTTCTACTTCTGTCACAACACTAGTGCTTTTAGCAGTAAGTTACAAGTCTCTCTGCTATGAGCAGCCGTTTACTTATTTCCAGACACCCATTATCTGGAGATATTGGTCATCCAGAAATCTTAGACAAATAGTTGTTGCCTCTGAGCACATCCTTGAAATATGAAAAGCAAGTCTAACCCAAATGCTTGCTCCATCCATTTAGGTGAGATATGTGGGTTGTTCCCTTCTCAGTGGTGTGGGAGGGTATGCGGGGCCGCTGGTTTAAGTCAACCTTTCTACCTGGTGAAGATATTCCAGAGAATATATCACCTGTTGTCAGAATCATAACTGGGTGGAATTCACGTTTGTTGAGCAGTAAAACTTCCTGCTTATGCACCTCGTAGGGCAGTAATCTACAGAAGCATAACGTGGGGAGGCTGGAATATGGCAGATCAGTGACTTTCATAATACGACTTTGCTTAGCAAAAAGCTGCCTTTGAAACCCAGTGTTCACATTTCCAATTAGTTTGCCTCCAGCTCTCGTGCAAGTAAAGTCCTCATGGTACTGGGAAGGAAACAGAGAGGGGGAGGGAAGAGGAGCAAGCAGAGCTGGAAGGGTGAGCGTGAGTTATATTGTGCACTGTGCATTGGCTATAAATCCTGCCTGCAGGAGTTACTGAAATGGAGAAATAGTTATCTGCTAACTTTGAGCTCCAATCTGCAAAGTCCTAACGTCAGTGCGGTGATTTATGTGGTACAAAATCGGCAGGATTTAGCCTGACGCAATGAAATGGATGCATGCACAAACATGGGCTCTGTTTTAAGGCATCTGTAAACTCCAGCTGGGGGGCTGTGAGACAAGCAGAGAGAGTTCAGGCTGCAGGTGTGCTTGGTAGTTTGGAGGAGGATGTTCAGCTCTGTTCTCCTGTGACCTTTGCTTGCTGATGAGCTCCAGAGGGAGCTGTGGTTTCCCTTTTTGCTCTGAGATGAACTCACAGCGAAGAGCAGCGGAAAAGGGATAAACGTGTGGGTGCCGTGAATTTTCCTCCCCTTCTCTTCACTCCCACCCTTCTTAAGAATCACAGAATGGCCCAGGCTGGAAGGAACCTTAGAGATCATTTAATCCAACCTCCCTGTCATGGGCAAGTCAGCTTCTATTAGCTTTCTGCTTTTTTAAGAGTTGTTTCTAAAGCAGCCCTATGAAAATACATGTAGTAAATAAGTGAAATCTAATCTATGTTTGTGATTTGTGTAACGATGGCATAGAAATCAGTGTGAACATTGCTTTAAAGCCACCTGAACAGGTGTGATATCCCACGATTGTTTCAGCTGTGCATTGTTTTTCAAAAACAAATGTAAAACCGTGTGCAAATAGCTGCTCTTCACTGGTAACAGAGTATGTTTGTTTGAAGCACCGTTGATCCAGAAATATATTTTATTTTGAGGGACTGCCAGCATTTGCCTCTTTCCGCTCAACAAGACTGATTATACCGAAAACAATGCGTAGCAAGCGAGGATACAAGGTTGTACAATTACTGAGGCATAATCATACATTTCACTGTCAGCTCTGACACCGCGCGTCCTGGGTGTGGGTGTCTGGTTTGCATAACCACCAGGAAGTTATTTTATTGGTAAACACACCAGGAAAAGCCTTACATTTCAGCTGGCATCCCGTCAGACCTTGCTGATTTACACCTTTTTTTTTTTGAGACAATGTTTATTTGCATACAAAACAAACAGAAATTTTCAAGCTGAATGGCTTTCTCTCTGCCCTAAGGAAGCAAAGAAGAGTGAGCCTGGATGGCAAAGTCACGGTGCTGCTGCTCTGTCCCTGCACACTTTTGGCTGTTGGGCAGAAAGTAACAGAAATGCCAAACTGCATAGGGATGAAAGTAAAAATCCTAAGGCACATTGCTATATATTTAAAATAAACCTGTAGGCTATTTGGGTTCAATTTAGAAATAACTTGTCTTTGACTGGTTGCCATGGCTTTTAGTTTTAATTGTCTCCTTCAGCTGAGAGTCTGAAGCTGCCAAAAGCAAACAGAAGCTTTTGTTTCTCTATCCATGCAGGTGAGATATTAAGAAGGAAAGACAAATGTCTAAAAGCATGGAAACAATGCCAAATATCCAAGGGGTAAGTGACCAAAATATTGATTTGACTAAGTTTTACCTTTGCCTCTAAACACTATTCCTAGCTAAAAAAAACTTCATAAAGCTGCTATCATGACAAATATGCAATTTCTTTAGAGTATGTTAATCCTTTATTCTATTATTTCAGTTACAGATATTAAGGTGCCTTTTTATGATGTTTGTTAAGATGAAAGAAGTACTTCTGAGTGTTAATTACTGGAGAAACAGACACCCACTATTTATTATTATTATTATTTTGTTGTTGTTGTTGTTACTATTATTATTCCTATTATTATTACTACTACTATTAATTATTTTTTTTATTATTATATTGACTCATCACAAGGATAAATGTATGTCCCACTTGACTGGCTGCTGATAACATCTGAGTTGCAAGATACGTGGGTTCACACATTAGGAACAACTCTAATGTGCAGATTATAGCCAGGATGGGCATCCAAGTGCCCATCTACATCCCTGATTTCATGTAGCTCCATGAAAGGGATCATCAGAAGTGTGTTATGGTGCCATGAGTCTGGAAACTGTAGCATCCTGGCTGTCATCAGGGCTGTGCGTGGCAGGAAATCTTCCCCTTTTCTCTTCATGTCAGAGTATATTAAAGGTGATATCTAAAGATTTAGTGATGCAATTCATATAATTATTAGTAGGCTTCAGAGGTAAGTGTGCAAAAACTGTGTACTGCTGTGCATAAGCAACAACAAAAATGAAAAGAATGCCAATTTCAAGCATTCACTGTGGGTTCAGATAGGTAATATTTTTGTTCAGATCACTTCTGAAAAAATGATTTCTTGTTTTTCATGGTTCCAAACCTATAAATATTTTCCCAAACTAAAGATCAAGAATGCAAGTCTGCTACATAGGTGGGAAACTTCTTCAGACTTGTTCATATAGACTTTACTCAATCTTGGTAGGTTTCATTAGGCAGGTACTAAATCACAGAATCACAGAATCATCCAAGTTGGAAAAGACCCTTGGGATCATCGTGTCCAACCATTAACCCTACTTGCAAGTTCACCCCTAGACCATATCACGCAATCTACCCAAAATTTCTAAAATTAGAGACTCATTGTAAGTACATAGTAAAGCTGATGTGCTGTCAAAGGTTTCTGAAGCTGTACAAGAAGTGTAAAAGGACTTGAAGACAATGCAAATTCATAGTCAGGGAGCAAAGAACAATTAAAATAATGATAAAACCCCTCGCGAGGAACTGCTTTCAGAATTGTCACCTTCATTTTGGTTAAGCCACCTATATGTTTCTCAGCCTGGGTTAACGTGGCAGGAACAGGTTAGACACCACGGAGCTGGGATTTGGGCCACAGGTCCACCTCTGGCAGTTCCTCTCAAAATGTGGTACATTCTCCTGGTGACTTGCAAATGGGAGCTGTTGCAGTATTAAACTTCTACTAAACTTTGCATCTAACTGCAGTTTTGCTATTGTTACATGTGTATTTCTTTTCCTTAATCTTTGTGTGAGGATATTACAACTCTCTACAAGTTGTGATATCCTGTGCTACTCAGGGCACAACTGGGTTACATGGGATCCTTAAAAGTGGGTAGAAAAGACGCTCAAATCCAAAGGAAATCTTCTCTATAAAGTAGAAATCTACTGTTTGAGTTTTTTGGGTTTTTTTTTCTGATCCTTTCTAGCCATTCCCTCCCTGGGATGTTAGCAGAAGAACTGCAGAGATTGTCTCCCAGCTGAGTTTCTGAGCACTCAGGCACACAGCCCGTGGGGCTGGTCTCACCTCTACAGAGACAGTGGCCCAAGTGGACATAGGATTATTGAAATTAATTTGATAAATGTATATGCAAATATGTATACTGCTAGTGACACTGTGAATGTGGCAGATGAGCTACACGACTTATTAGCTCTTTTGGGAACACAGAACAGATGTCATGGTACTTACACATTTTATTTAAGAACAAGTGCTTGGGTAGTGGAGCTTCTTCAGGCAGGGAATTTACTTTCCACTTTTTCATTTTTCTGTGTGTCAATCACTTAGGAACACATGTCTATGTGTATACACCAAGCCTCTAAGTGTATGCCATGTATGTGAGCTGAACCACCGAAAAGGTCAATGCATGATTGAAAATTATATAAAATCATGCCTAGAAAAAATTTGAAATGCCTTTTGCATTTGGACTTTGAAATATATTGGACTGAGAGCAGCCTCCAGCTGATGGGAGCCGTAGTTTTCTACATTTTGTTTGTGCGGGAAGGCTTGAGGAGATCAGCTGAGACTCACTTTTGCTGTGTGCCCTGTAGTCCTTTGCTTCAGAGCAGTGGAAGAGACCTGGATCCTCTGGCAGAGGAGAGAGAAGCAATTTCTTTACGACAATGATAAGACTTACAGAACAACAGAATCACAGAATGATTGGGCTTGGAAGGGACCGCTAGAGATCATCTAGTCCATCCGCTCTGCTAAAGCAGGATTGCCTAGAGCAGGAACACATCCAGGTGGATTTTGAAAGTCTTCAGAGAAGGAGACTTTCAAAGAAGTTTCTCCTTATATTTAGATGAAACTCCCTGGGTTCCAGTTTGTGCCCGTTGCCTTTTGTCCTTTCACTGGGCACTACTGAAAAGAGTCTGGCTCCATCTTCCTTCCACCCAGCCTTTAGATATTTAGAGACATTGATAAGGTCTTCTCTCAGCCTTCTTTTCAGCTCTACTAGCAACTACTTCTTAGGAAAAGCTTGTGAATAACTTTCTTCTTTCTATGGATCATCATATTTGTCCCATGTGCAGTTGATTTTAAGCAAGAATAAAGAAACATTACTCAACACATTTTACCTATTAACAGTCACTGGCCAGTAAGAGTAAGCAAACAACAGTATTTGCCTTCTTAATCATGTTTCTCTTCATTAATCACAGACACATGTCCTTTATTTAAGATTTTATAACACTAGGCTAAGTAGAACAGACTATGTAGTGGTTATTGAAGTAGAATGGAGACCCAGACTGGGCAGGACAGAAATATTTTCATCGTGTCTAGAAAGAGTTTTTTTTGCAAAATATTATACCAAGGTGGGCAACAAAACCCTCATAAACTATTTGAAAGGGAAAAGAAACATGCTGTGGGTTGGTAGCAGTTGGAGAAATTTAGGGGAGTGCTTTGCTAGACTGCCATCATGATCACCTCTTTTTCCTTTGATCTATCTGCAGATGTGGTAGTAGGTTTGAAGCTGGAAACAGCACTTTTCTAATGTTCTCTCACCTCAAAAACAAGATGCCAGACATAAGGGGTTTTTTCCTCCTTTCTTCCCTCCAGCTTTTTCCTACCAGAACAGACTATTCAATTGTGTACTTTGCAGCCAGGCAGAACTGCGCATCATGATTCTCCCTGCTGAAGGAGGGGAGAGCTGTAGCGTGGGGATTGAGAGGGCTTTAGTAGCTGGAAGGAATTTTTTACTAGCTTTTTTTTCTCTGTGTGTGAGAGACATAAAGTGCTCTGGAAACATACAGATTCTTCCTGCCAAGAACGGTTGTTTTCACAGCTCCCCTTTTGCCAATTTCAAACTGGTTAAGAAATAATAAAAAAAAAGAGAAAGAAAAAAGTTTTCACATACGTATCCTAAACTCCCCGGGTGACAGATATTGTTGAGCAATAGAGTCTGTAAAAGTGCCAAAATAACCTATTTCCCCAGAAGAATAGTAGAATCAAATATGAATACCGATGCTAAGGTGAAGAGGGAGTTTTCAGTGACAAGAACAAAGGCAAAGCTGAAACATTATTAACTGACTGTCTTAATTAGGCTAGAAATACGATGTTCTAATATTTTTAAGGCTTTCAGTCAGCTGCTCTGCCTTTGGCTTTAATTTTTTCTCAAAAATTGTTTAATGCAAAACAATTAATTCATCTCCAAATGCTACTGTTACTCACTCTGAATGCATGAAATATTTAGAGAGGATTCTAGCAAAACGCTGTCCTCCCAACATTGACTTGACTTAATGCTATTCTAATTAACAAGTTAGTTTTAGCCATAACAGAGTGCTGTGTGTGCTCTGATCTGAATATAGGAGATCGCGGCATAAATCCAGACTAAATATTCTGTTGAACATGCACAAAAAGGAGAAAAACTGTTTATGAGTCATAGGACATTCGAAAGCAAAGGGAAGTTTGTAACTTACTTTTCTGACACCTTCTCCCAGTGTAGCCCTCGGTGCAGAAGCACACGTTGGTTCGAACGCAGTGACCACCGTTCTTACAAGGGGGAATGCAAACAGCTGGTGAAAGGAAAGCGCAAGTTGTGTGTGCCACAAATCACACAGGGGATCAACACTGCCTAGATACAAGCTCCTTATTTAGGTGCCTGTGTTGGGAGAGGTCTGTGGAGGCTTTTTTCTTTACCCAGGGTACAGAAAGTGTCTCTCCAAAAGGTGATTTGGCCTCGCTGGAGATCCTGCTTCTCTCTTGTTTGTGGAAAGAAAGTGAGGCAGGACTTCTAGCACCTAAGGGACTCTTTTGGATACCTGCCGTTAAGTGGTCAGAATATTCCTGATAATCTCTTAGATTTTTCATGTTCTAGCTACGGGGCTTCTTCAAGGGGTTCTGCCCTTGAAATATGGATCAGTGTTTGATATTTGCTAATCTTCGTTTTGGTGCTATTTCTTCCCCCTTTCTCAGTGAAGTAGAAGGAAGGGGTTTGCTTTTTTTGAGCATCCATTCACCATCTCACCATATCATTGCCACATCTCACAAATGTGGGCATTTATTTTCAAATTTTAGTTCTCTCTAAACCATGACATTTAAGGATTAAAAATTCAAATCAGATGTTGAAAATCACCTTCCATGTTGTACCTCAAGAGAAAGATCATCAAATTACAGAACCTGTATCATATTCACTCTCTCCTTCACCCCCAACATCACAAAAACAAAGTGCTTCCAGCAAGCTCCATTTGCAATTAGATTTTTGTGTGTGATTCATTCACTTGCAAAAATATGCATTGGGATTGCATTCATCTAGGAACTCCAGGGAAACAAAAGAGAGAGAAAAAGAGAGAGAGAAGGAGAAAAGAACTTTTAAATTGAAATACTTTGGGTTTGGTAATAAGAGTATATGTGTATTCCCAGATTTAGGAGGGTTTATTAGAGCCATGCTCAAAAAAATGAAAAGCAAATGTTATGAGCACAGGGGTCTTCCTGCTATTTGAGCCCTGAACGTAAGTTCCTCTCTCCTGTCTGTTCTGCCTCAGCTAATAGGTAGTTAAAGTATTCATTAATTTGACTTCTGCAGCACAAAGTGAGCAAGAAGCCCAAGAAACTGTTAGGCTCAGTTTAGAGCTTTCCCCTTTGGGACAGCAATTCAAAATCAGGTCCTGCTCTATGTCAGGCAGAGCAATATTTGATCAGATCTTTGAGGAGCATCTGAAGAAGTCCTGTACGAGACTCCCATCGACTACACTCCAGGATGGTCAGGCAGGTGACATTGTGAGCCTCGTTTGAAGATAAATTATCATCTGGCTCTGAAACACAGTATAGCACACACGCTAGAGTATGCAAACTGAACAAAGTAGTGCCATGCTTTAACATTTAGTTGAATGGTCGCTAATTAGTGATATCACTGACTTGAGACAGTTTTAGCTTAATTATTTAGCTAAATAGCTAAATTTAGCTATAAAATTATTAATGCTATCATAAACGAGTGCTTACTCCTTCGCAATGCCATTAAGAACAATATAATGCGGGTTTATGACAGGCTGTGGCATCAAGGGAGCATGCAGGGAGTTATGACAAGGAAAGTCTCTGGATATATTTCATGTAGGGACATGTAATGATAGAAGCTGCTGTTTATATTTTAAGCCTGGATCCTTTATCAAGATGATAAATAGAACTTTCTTACCTCTCTCGCACTGTGGCCCGTAGAAACCGTAAGGACACGTACAGGTATTTGGCTGTACACAGATTCCTCCATTCAAGCACACAGGGCTGCACACAGCTGTATGTGAACATCAGATAACTCTATGAATCTCTTATAATTCTGAAGGTTTAGAGTAGGCACTCTTTTGCTGCTGCTGCACCCATCATTAGAGTAAACATGTCTAGTAATATCGTGATGAATGTGGCACAATCCTTGCTGGTCAGTTGTGCTGTGGCATTTATTAGTTGTTAACACAGTGGGAGCATTCTGGTGGTGGTTTAGCGTGGCTTGGGAGGTGCAACAAAATAGACTTTAATAGTTTATTTCTGGTATCTTCCTTTGAATTGCTCAGTTCATTTGCTTCCACATTAGTATCCTCACCAAACACGATAGTAAAACAAACAGGTAGTAAAATGTAGTCACATAGCATACAGCCTGAGTAACCTGGAGATGAGATATTAACCGTTTGCTGCTTTGTCTGAGTTCAGCAGAACATCGTGGCCTTTCCCTGAAGTTGAATAGGTATGCACTGCAAACCCTCCCTTTGCTCTGCCTCATTTAAATGCCAGTTCCCACAACATATTGCCTCATGCATCACCAACAAAGCCACTGGCTGAGCTCCCTTTGGCTCTTTATTTATCTGTTACTACTGTAGATGATATAACAGGCATTAGGAATTAAAATCTGTCTTGCCTGTTTCTATGTGGCGAGTACCTGACTGTTGGAACAAAAAAAAAGAGTATTAGAATTGCAAATCAGTTTAGTTGGGAAGTCAGTGTGTGAAGAATAAGGAATCTGATAAAGTTTTCATTGTAAAGCAGAGTGACGTTTTAAAATAGTCTTTTTCTTTGTCTTTCAGTATCTTACAGAATAGCCCATTAAATAAATTAAATACACTTAAGCTTAAATAAATTAAGGGTCACTGAAATGTTTCAGATGAACTAAAGGCAAAATAAAACGTCAATTTGGAAAGAGAAATAAAGTGAAATTGTGGTCTAGATGAGGCGCTTTTCTGTCTAACCGGCAATCACTTATGAAGTCAAAATGGACTTATTCATTGCTAATGATGAATTTGGATTAGCTGCCTCATTGTCCTAGCTAGTCCACAGATGTCCACACTCTGTCGGTGTTTATATTTCCATTGGTAGAGGCCCCCGAGTCCCTTTTTTTCTTTTGGTTTGGTTTCGATATCAGTGTTCACCCAGAGACTCCTATCATATCACTTATTATAAATGCCATCATAAATTAGTGCATACTCCTCCACAATGCCATTAAGAGGGAGGAAACCCCAACAGTATCCACAAAATACTCTGTGTCGTGCACACAAAACAGTGCTGGAGAGGTGAGCTGGACAGTCTTTCACCTCAGCTATTGGTAGGCAAACAAATCCTGCTGCTGTTATTCTGGGTTGGAAATTACTGCTTCTGCTGCTGTTGCTTGTCCTCCTCCTGGAATACAGCCATTTAAAGCCACCTCAAAATAAATCTGCAGAACTCAAGGAGAGTAATCTCCATCAGGAAAAAGAGGAGATAGTGGGAACCAGAATAGCTAGTGGCAATCCCAGTCGTTTACTGTGGATCTTAGCTAGGTTAATTTATGTGTCCTCAATAGGTCTGTCATTTCAGCACTTACAGGAAGAGCAATCTCTGGGAGATGGAGGTTAAAATGACATCTCTCACCTTCCAGAAAAGGTAATATAGGCTGAAGGTGTCTCAGTCATTTAATATTCACAATGGCAGAGGCAGACTGCTTCTGCAGCCTTGAGGTTTGGCACTGATTAAGGTACTCCTCGTTCTTGCTCCTTTTAATATTTCACTATTTTGCATGTCTTGTCCCAGGTGAGTGCTGCAGTTGCTGTGCCTTTGGAGGAAAAATAAGCACTCCAGCTTTTAGTGCTTAGACCCTGAGAGGAAGGTCTGAGTTGTATTATTCAAAACAGAGTTCAAAACTGCGAGTGCTGACTAGGAAAAGGTACCTAGCTCCAATCCTCACCTTCTCATTTTGTACTGATGGGTGGAGGTGGCTTTTCCCTGAGCCTGCACACTTCTGTGGATGCCTTTTGTAGGTGTTCTGCAAGTATGAGACGCAGGCAAGAGGAGCAGCGTGAATTCTGGTAGCAGCAGGATGTTTAGCGTTAGGGGGTGAATGGTCACGTTCTTGCAAACTGGCCTTTGTCCTGTCTTGTAGGGCCACAAGCCAGCTTTGAAGCAGCAAAGCTGAATCCAAGAACTGGACCACAGAAATCTAGTAGTCAGTCTCAGTTTCCGATAGTTTACCTTTCTAGGTTCGCTTTTCTTCCTCAGACTGTGCAGGGTTAGAAGTGTGTACGTAGTTCCCAACTTGGCAGCAGAAGTCACATCTGCTCGCTGATACTCTTGTCCTAACTTCAACTGGCCTCCTTCTATTCTTGTTTCCATAAACTGTATTTTTAAGTTCAGATTTGACCGCGTACCATTAAAGATCACCAGAAGCCAAACACTGCTTTCTGCCCCACTGTCACACCTTGAGGGAAGCTTGTAGGGTTAAAAGCGCTGAGCGCTGGAGGTTGCAGGGCTGGTGAGCCGTGCAGATGGCTATATCGCCCTCCTCTCTGCCTCCGCAGGCACAGGGCAGGGCTCATGCTTTGAGCTCTCCGTGAACAAGACCAACAAAGAGTGAGGTTATGGCCATGGCAGCTGAGGCTGTAAATCAACATATCTCCAAAGTCGCAGTGAGAATTATTCTCATTTGCAGGAGTTACCTAGTGAGGTTGTAACTTTGGAAAAGGTGAATAGCTTTAGTTTCAGCTTTGTGTGCGCTAAGGAATGAGCTCCAGAATCACACGAGCTTAAAAAGTTGCAGAAAAGTTTTGTTTGTATGTTTCCTCCATGCAACCTGAGATTTAGATAGACACCTCAACTTGTGAACGCTTAACGTAAATTCAAAGCCTTCCAAGGTTTTGCCCTTTACTTGGTCTCTTATTCTTGTGTTTTACTTTATTAAGCAATTTCTGTCCTGGCTGCTGAATTGTGGGAATCCCGTGGATTTCAGGCAGCAAAAGACATGAGAGAGCAGTCACTCCTGACCACTCACCTGTTTCACAGGAAGGGCTGCTCCATCCTTTACGACACTTGCACTCATCCGGTGACACACAGACCCCGCCGTTGTGGCAGTGTCTGTTACACACCACTGGAAAACACACAAAGGATCAAAATCTCTTACTGGAAACACTGATGCAGATGCTAAAGTTGGTGTATTCTAGCAAATAACTAATAGTATTAGTCCCGAGGTAAAGTGAGGGATTTGTCCTTTTCCTTGGTTTTCTTTCTCTACTAAAAGTCTCGCGTCTAGAATTCTTTGCTTTTTAAGTATTCCAGCTACTCCGGTTCAGAGTTAAAATTATATTCCTGTCAAGGGCAACCTGATATTTAAATAAGCCGTGAGGTCTGTAATAATGAAACTGCATATGTTTTGCCATTCAGCTAATATAGAAGGGTTTGAAGGCTGATTTTTTTTCACAGATGTTCTATATATTGAACCCCTTCTGCAATTTATATGGTGCAATAACGTGACTCCTAATAGGTACAGTTGTCTTTTTTGTATTCTCAAAATTAACATTACTGCATTCACTCACACAACCTTGATTTTCATAAATGTTACTATAAAAAACGTAGAGGTTTTTGCTTGTTTGTTTTCTTTTCTAGAAGCACTTTTATGTAGGAAACAGTCATATAGATGTGCATATTTTTACATAATACAGCTATGCTGCTGGTAAATATATGCTCTGAAATAGTTTAGCTACTATATAACTTCAATATATTTTACTTTGATTTCCTTGCTCTATTCAATCATCAATTTAAAGGGAAATATAGAAAAACAAAAAGCCATTTTTGTCCTCTAATATTCTGCAAATACATACATGTAATGAGAAAAGCTTCATACATACATGTTTCACATCGAGGACCAACAAATCCATAAGCACAAGAACAAGTATTTTGAGATAGACAAGTTCCTCCATGCTCACATGGTGGATCACACTGTGCTGCAAGAAACAAACATGAGGGAAAGAAGTACAGTTGAAATATTGCATTCTGTGTGGCTATGAGCACAGCACTTGCTCTTACTTTTCCCATATCATTTTATTAATCCAACAAGTAATTTGGCTACTGAGGGAAACACTGCAGGATAAAAGTAGATATCACATTAGTAATACAGCACTAACTAATGAGCAGCTATAAAGTGTCTGCAAGGGAATGACTTTAACATAATCATATTTAACTTCTGAGCACATGCACATTTTTAAGGATGTGTTTTTGAAGTGTAAGGATGGATCAAGTACAAATGCAGTTAATGCTAAAGACCTTGCCCGTTCCTTTCTGCAAATGCATCTTGTGGATGTTCAGTAAGCCTTAACGGATGTCAGAAACAGAGATGAAGTGTCTCTCCTGTACAGACCAGTTGTATGGGTGTTTGTCAGCAAGATGACTAACATTTTAGCAACAATTTTAATGTTTAATAAGTAGCGTGAGGTCTGCAGACAAAGCAGCAAGTTAGATCAGGATTTCTTGACATTTTGCCATGTGCAGTGGAAGAAAGGGCAAGAGCAGATGTAGTGTGTGAAGCTGGAAAGAACTGCAGCTCCTGAAGGTCATTTGCCAGACACTTGTTTGGTTCTTAAATGTCTATCATTGTGAGTCTATTGGCTTTATTGTGAGTCGAGCCTGGAAAGTTTAGCCTGCTAAATCTAAGGTAGATACCTGATGACTGATGTCACAAACACTTCTATTTGCTGCCCTCTAAGAAGAGCTAGTTTCATATGCTAAATGCAGGAGAGAAGGACAAAAGACCACTAAAGGTAGATGACCACTGACATTTACTCAAAGAAGAAGTGCAGGGACAGAGCAAGGCCTGTGTGTCTGCTGGCTCTCATGCCTTCCGAAAAAAAAAGCTACCTCACATAACAGAATGAAAAAATTCTTTCCTTGTGCTTGGGAGGTGAATACAGAGAAAAAGTGTTGTCCTTTGGCACGCTTTACTGGAAGAGTTTTGTCTTTATAATGGATGTGAGGCTAAGCAAGGTTATTCCAAGGAAAATGCAAAATGCAGCTAAAGAGATCTGGAAAAAAAAAAAAAGCATCTTTCATTTTAAGTATTGTTACAAGGGAAAAAAAAAACCCTAATGTACCACATTTTGTTCTTAAAACTGGAAAATGGACTGTATAATTGGAAAGCTAAATAAAGGACAAAGACTTGTGGCACCACATAATTTAAACGAAGTTCCTGTGTTGAAGGCCTTCTCACCTCTTGTGATTATCAACAAACCTTCAGATAAAGCCGTTGCATATGAACTTTGCCATCCAAAAGGTAAGGAAAGTCACCACGTATTTTCCAATTACAGTTAAAAAGACAAGCTCCAAGAAGGTACCTTTAAATAAACCATCTTGACATAAATAACGTTAAAGAAATACATTTAGGTTTAGATCTGCTCTTCAGGTACTTCAGTATTAACATTTCCTATCACCACACGGTTTTAACTGTGAAATTTTCAATGCTGCATTAAAATAACTTCAGCATTTAACGTGCCTGAGAACAGAAAACTTGCTAGATGTACCTTAGACCCATGCTATACATTCTGAGAATGTCTTTAAGCTAAATCTAGTTCTGATTTGATGGGCTATAAGGCCTAGACATTTGCAATTCAGTATGTGGTTAGCTGAAATTTGTAGCATAGATGTGAGAAAAAAAAAAAGAATTTTTTAAAAAAATGGCATTGTCTGGACAGCTAAACAAATTTAATTTAGACCCGTTTAAGCCATTAGTGTTAAATTTTCCCCAAGTTTTTCTAATTCTGCCACTGGTAGCAGCTGTTGGAGCAGGTCAGAGGCTCAGGCAGCTTTGGGGTCTTGTGCTATTAGGGTGAACAGCAGGGAGCAGCCTGTGATGAAATGGAAAGTGGAAGAAAGGGAAAGAAATTGAAGCTGTTTTCAAAGACATTCTTCTAAAATTGCAGTGCTGTATTTGTAAGCCACCACTCGTGTTTCAGGGCTTGCGCTTAGATGTCCCTGAAGCTGATGGCAGGCGTGAGTCTGTGACAGGAGGGTGCCGACCCCCCGCTGCCCGCACGTCCAGCTGTGACATCTCCCTTCTGCTGGGCTTGGCTAAGAGCAAGGCTTGCTTATCAACCCGTTTCTTTGCAATTAGAATCGGTTAATACGCTCTACACAGAGGCAGGAAAACCACAAAACCTGGGAGAAATGTACCACTCTCTCTGAAGCAAGTGACATGTGGTTGCCTTTCCTGCAGGACGGTGGTTGCATAAAGCCTCGAGGTGCCTCAGTGCGATGCCAAGCACAGTGACAGTCACATGTCTCAGGCTTTATTTCCTTGCAGCACAAATACAAACTGGGCACAGAGTGGGTTGAAAGTAGCCCTGAAGAGAAGGATTTGGGGGTGTTGATAGACGAGAAGCTCAACATGAGCCAGCAGTGCACTCATGCAGCCCAGAAGACCAGCTGTGTCCCGGGATGTATTAAGAGAATTGTGGCCAGCAGGTCAAGAGAGGTGATTCTCCCCCTTTACTCTGCTCTTGTGAGACCCTGCCTCGAATACTGCATCCAGCTCTGGTGTCCCCACCATAAGAGGGACATAGATCTGTTGGAGCGTGTTCAGAGGAGGCCACAAGGATGATCGAGGGGCTGGAGCAGCTCTGCTACCCGGACAGGGCGCGGAAAAG